>NW_022747022.1:0-705 GCF_011630105.1 Anneissia japonica | reverse complement strand
CTGTAAATGGTGCAGTGATGCATGTGGTGTTTCTTTTGTGGTTGCTTTAATAGGTTTATAGTAATTTTGGTTCCTTCCTTCTGTAGAGACTTGAGCACTGCTACAGTGGATTTATGTGCTTTGTAATTGTGTCAAGAGGCGCTGACGTGACCTGCTTGACCTCATGGATTTGTCCCACCAAATTCATGTTTATAGACAAGTTTGTTTAGTTTTGTGCTTTTTTGCAAAACCTTTTTGATGTATGTCTATGAGTTTGGTTGATATTTGATCATATCTTTGTTTTTGGTGTTTTTTGACATCCATTTTTATGCTATCGTAGCCTGTGTTACTGTGGTATAATGTCATCATTTGTAAAATGATTGATTTTTCTGAGAGCTGTTGACGACTTTAGGTGATATGATTAGAATTGGTAATAACTCGAATATGTAGGCCTCACTTGAGTTTAGGCAATGGAGTAACAATAATAACATGTCCTGAACCATCTAAAATGTTTCTCTGTTAATGAGGTGAGGAGGTTTGCCAAATTAAAATGTTTGGCATAACAATTAGTAATGATTTTGTCGATAACGTAGCTAGAACTTCTAAGAAATTGTTTACATTATGTATCCTCAAAGGAGCTAATGTTTCTGTTAATGTCCTTACAGTATTAGTGTTTATTTTGTCTGGTATCTGACCGATATTTAGAATATGCCTGTCCTGTGTGGC
>NW_022747021.1:0-919 GCF_011630105.1 Anneissia japonica | reverse complement strand
AATCTCACATCAAGAGCTAACTAAAGAGCTTGCTAAAAGATGGAATGAACTTACCAGTGACCAAAAACAGGTTTGTTTTCATCATATCAGTAGACAATATGTAAAATGTGATAGCACATAGCTGAAGAATTATTTTGGTAATTTGATCTGTATCACTTTTTTCTTCAATTTTAACTAAAACTTGTATATTTCAGAAACTTAATTCCATTTGAGTAAATAATAGTAAAAATTTGCAGCTTACAAATATACAAAATACAATGGCAATTGAAATCCCAGAACAAAACAAATCCACATCCCCCTCCCCACCCCAACACACACAAATTATTAGTATATTTTTGGCAAGAATTGCAGCAGTGACCATAATAATATTGGTTAATAGACTTACTAAGGGCTTTTCCACATGCTTAGTACATTCTCAAAAAAATCTAACATGATGTGACTAGCAACTGATGTATGTCCCAAGTGTAAACTAGGCGATATTGTCTTGCGAAGACCTCACTGACTAAATTTTATAAACATCTTTAGTTTGTCAATAATAAGTTTTACATAGATCCAACCATGGAGGTATTATTGAGAAGGAGATCACTCGGCAAATCTACGCGCACGCAGCGCTATGCAAATGAACCAAGATCAAAGTTGCCGCAGCGCGTAAAGAACGTTTGCGCGATGCCTTTGAAGTCCCATGTGTTCCCCGCCATCAAATTTTCAGCAGGCATAGTTGACCAAAAAATTGAACATGACGAAATGGAGAGCACCTTCTTTTCTCAATGCACACTACATACTGTCAATCACTATGGCTGCGCAATCTTTTCTATTTTGAAGCTGATATATTTATCTCTCATAAAATATCAAATATATTAATACTTTCCACCAAGAAAAGTTTCGAATTTAATGGAACATTTACATGACCTATAAAAGT
>NW_022747020.1:0-718 GCF_011630105.1 Anneissia japonica | reverse complement strand
AAAGTGTTTATAAACATGCATTAATTATTAATTTATTGAAATGTATGTATATGAAATTTAATCTATAGATTAACATATATTTTATAAAAATCTTGCTCCAAAAACAAGTGAAAACAAATATTTAAAAATATTAAAATGGTTGAAACCGCAAAGTCTTCTATGTAATTTTTAAAAACCGAAGTATATGTATGAAATCCAAAGGTTAGTGTAAAAATTGAAGGCTAGTATACTCAGACATTTTAAAATGAGGAATTTAATTGTGTACACGAGGAAATGCGCAGAGGAGAGGGGGAAGGAGCCGGTGTTGTGAGGGGGGGGGGTGAGGTAGGATAGAGTGAAAATATTTTAAACTTATTTTATTTATGGTTCGGTAACCATGTCATCATATTTTAAAATCTCTTCGTCCTCCTAATCATCATCATCCGCATCATTAACATCATCATCATCATCATCCCATCATCATCATCATCATCATAATCATTACCATTATCGATTGATAATTAGAATAGGCCTATCATAATAATTAAATCGATCGACTAATAATAAAATAGACAAAGCATTATAATTTCAAATTCAAAGTTTATTGATAATAACTTGTTAATTAACAATAACATGTAGAAAAATATATATATAAATGGTGTGCTAATTTTAATTATAAGATTAATTAATTTATATTTATTAAGTTATAATATACATTGCAACTATTATCTTTACAATG
>NW_022747019.1:0-1415 GCF_011630105.1 Anneissia japonica | reverse complement strand
AACTTTATATACAATATATACATATTTATGTAAATTTATACAATATAAACATTTCTTAAATTTTAGTATGAAACTTATTTTTATGCATTAGCTTCATTGTGGTATTCTTTTTAGTAGATAACTTGGGCCTTAGGTTAAGTAGGTGTTTTTGTTTATCATTTTGGTCTTTGTTTAACACTAGTACATCACTTAGTAGAATCATGGATCAGCTTTAATGAAGCAGAGTTGTTATATCAATCAGTAATTTAACTTTGGTAGCTAGGGTTTTGATTTAGAGTAGAAAACAAATAAAAAATGTTATCTTGCAATTTTTTTTTCTGGATCATATATGAGATAAAATCAACTACCCCTAGTGTTTAATCTATTTAAAATAGATCCTTTATATGAAAGGTCATAAGTATTTTTCCTAGTGAGAAATTCTTCCTCCTTTTTTTTTGGAGTGACTCCTGGAACTTTAATTACGGAAGCGTTGCTGCCAACGTAAAAATAATTTTTGCCATTACCTCGTACTTACGAGATATTAGGGAGGTTTGACAAGCTAGAAAACTAAAACCAATCGTCTTCAAATGCTTGGTTAATTCATACAGTTGTTAATACCTTACAGTAGCATATTAGTCAGAAGAGTCTTGCAGGTCCTTCTCAAGGCCTGTTCAGATTATGGAATGATGATTATAACGTTGGTAAAAAATGAGTAGGCCTAATTCTAGCCCAAGGCGTAGACGTAGAGAACCACCTAACATCCTTATTGATGGAAAAATCCTTGTTGTTAAACAATTCACTTATCTCGGATCAACAATCACTGACACAAATTTATTAGATGCTAAGCTTGATACATGCATAGGTTAAAGCAGCAACCACTTTTGGAAGATTGCGTACTCGTGTATGGAACAACCGGAATCTTACCCATCAAACTGAAGACTCGCATCTACATGTTTTACATTAGTGCTCCGAATCTTGGGCCACATACCGTTATCAGGAGAAAAGATTAAACTCCTTTCATTTCCGTTGCCTGCCTGCGATCCATCCTTATCTTGGCGTGACCGTGTACCAATCGCGAACTGGAACAACTGACAGTTTTACTTTAATACATGCTTTAAAGAAGACGGCGTTTGCGGTGGATTGGCCATGTAGTTCGACAGGACGAAAGTCGCCTACCAAGGAACATCATTTACGGTGAACTAACGAATTCACCTCGACCTCGTGGACGTCCGAAACTTCGTCATAATGTCATTAAGCGTTACCTATTCTGCTTTCAATATTCCTTCTACCACATGGGAGACATGGCAATCGACCGATCTTTGTGGCGTTCTGCATTGACAAATGGTAGCCAATACTCATCTAATGCGCCGTATGTTCCTATCATGAAAGACTACGCAGTCATCAGCAGAGATTCTAAATTTTCTTTTATAACTGAT
>NW_022747018.1:0-506 GCF_011630105.1 Anneissia japonica | reverse complement strand
AAAGAAAATAATAGTCATTGCATTCTACAGGTATCACACAACCTGATAAAATAATTATTTATACATTATATATCAATAGTAATGAAAGTATAAATAATATTACAAAATTATTATGGAATAAAAAAAGAAAGCGAGAAATAAAATATAGTCATTGCTTTATACAAGTATCACAAAAACCTGATAAAATAACTATAATGTAATATTTATTAATAGTACTGAAGGTATTGTAAAAACAAACAAATAAAATATCACATAAAATTATTGAAATTTATTATATAGCTCTTTATAGCAAATCCCTTTATATCAAGAATATATTTAGTAATGAATAGTAAATATTTATTTGTGAATAATTGTCATATCAATACACTGGAAGTGAAAATATTCTAAATTTTTACTTTACTTTATTTTAATAAATAAATGCTAATAGTAAATAAGGTAAATAAAGAATGTAGGACATAAACCACCCAGGACATAAACCACCCAGGACATAAACCACCCAATTGGAA
>NW_022747017.1:0-934 GCF_011630105.1 Anneissia japonica | reverse complement strand
ATAATCGGCAGTTTGTACCCAGAGGCATAATTTTAGTTTTTTCAATATTTATACATTTTTTTTTTAATTTATCCACAAACAAATTTTGTTTATGTCCTCTGACATTGCTTTTTCAATATCATTAACATTAATATTTCTTAAATATTTTATGTAATTTTGGGTAATTTAACTGATTGACCACCAAAGATGGAGATCTCCCAACCATTGACCGCCAAAGACGGAGGTATGTCTGGATTTCTAGAAAATCTCTAAAGTGTTCAAATTGGTCCGGACCATATATATTTTGCTATTTCAATGTGACCTATTCTCATTGACCTCTATATTGCATAGCGATACTGACACGCAATGATCTCAGTGTGAATATGTGTAAAACCCTAAAAGTGAGTCACTTACTTTTTACTGTTATGGTGTTATAAATTGTGATTTGAATAAAGTGTTTGGTACCAGTGGAATGGATGAGATATTTGTCATTCTTTTAGTGTATAGTACATGTCAATACATGTCACTCTTAGCGAGCTTTGGAAAAGTGGTCAAATTCGCTAAAACTCTGGCGGTGGCTGATACTATTTTTCAATCACAGCTGGCGGTGAAAGTGTTGGTATGATCAAATTTGGAGTTAGTCATTTGCCTCAGTCACTGTATAAATTATCCATAATTTTAGATATACAAACCATTATGATGTTTCTAGGTAGTAACTTTGTTCTTGTCATATTATTGTGTTTTATGAGTAAATATTTTGAAATTATGATGTTGATAAAGTAATAATTAATATACAACAGTTTGAAATTATCCTTTCTGGTTTTGTAAATAGATGGCCTGCAAATTTGAGTATAAGTTGATATTCCAATTAAAATAATATGCTTGTATTCTGCAATTAGTGTCATCATGTTAGATGAAGCACATGAGCGTACCCTGTATACTGACATTGCTATCG
>NW_022747016.1:0-736 GCF_011630105.1 Anneissia japonica | reverse complement strand
TCTCAATTTTTGTTTCAGTTTTTTTTTATCGTCTCGCATCGTTATCTAACCGTTGTATACGATTATTTTATGTCAATGCTGTTGAGTAGTGTGTATATATTCATGTGATTTTTCCAGTTTGTTATGATTTTGAGACATTTTGGTGTGTTTTTTTTGTACAACTACGGCTAGCCTATGTCGAAACCTGAACTCCACGCGGCCAACAATGTGTAACGGGAAACCCTCCGGTGAAACAACGTTTGCACCTAGCTGGACGTCTTGTGTTTACAAGCCTAGCATTTCGACATGGCATTATAGGGGAAGACGTGGTGGACGAAAAACAATTAGAAAAATACCGGTTGTAAGCTGCTACAAGCACAGGTCTAATGAGCGTAATAATACTATAGGTGATTACCTTGAAGCCAATAAATGTTCGAGCCGCAATTATTGTAATTTAATAGACGTGAAAATAGATGAAAATAACGATGAAATCGAGGTAAATAGTAACGATGAGATGATGACTGGGAGGCCTAGCGAATTGAAACCTAGGAAGCACCAACCGTTCTTGCCGAAATTAGTTGTAACTAACACATGTTCTATCCTGAATAAACAAGATGAATTTAATATTATGATGAATGAAATTGGACCCGACATTTGTTGTGTCACGGAATCATGGATAACAACGGATACTGCCCTGAACTTTACGACGTGCATGGTTATTTTACATACAGCAAACCGAGGTGTAACAGACCTGGTG
>NW_022747015.1:0-1840 GCF_011630105.1 Anneissia japonica | reverse complement strand
GTAATGTTTTATTACATTCACTAATTTTGTCTGCTTTGGCTGCCATGTACTGTACAGTCAGGCATTTTTATTCTGTATATTATTGCAGTAACATAAGAGTGGAATAACCAACAGGCTGAAAACATGGCCTTAAATGAAAATTGTTAATGAGGTGATATATATTCCTTTTATCTATTTATTGGGTCAAATCTATAAATGATGATGATCATTTAAATTATTTAGTAATAGTAACAGAATAATATTTTTAGATCTTATTTCCTTTAGGAAACCAATGAAGAAAAGGCAACAACCTCTTCTATGCTTGGTACAACCAGTGCAGTGAAGACATGTCCTGACAAGGAGTTTGAGGAATCTTCAGTGGAACCTCCGTCAGTGAAACCTCCGTCAGTGAAGAGACCTTGGTTGTCTCACGCGAAGTCACCGGAGTATACCATATACCAAGATACAGATGTTGACTTTGCGGCTAAATCAGGAACAATACCGGTTGAGCTACGACATAGAATCATACGAGGAACAATAAATAATATGGTCTCTGTTGCTTACAGTCCTCCGTGGAATCGCCAACCTACCAATAATGAGATATTAGAAATGGCTAAAAGCATAATAATAACCTATCCTCCATTAAAAGATCCGGAAACTAAACATGTAAGTATCATCGATTGTAGAATAGAAAAAAAATAATTGACACCTTTGCCAACAAAATTTACTTCGGTGACACCAATAAGTAACTGTCTCTGTACGCATTGGACTATATTTTAGACCGGTCTGTACAGCTGTACCTCCAGTAGTTTTCATGGGCACAGTTGACTCTATTCAACTTACGATTCTTGTAAGTTTACTCCTAGTTTCTTAACTTCCTGTGCTGTTCACACTAGACTTATTATGTGTAAACTACTGTAACCTGCATGTCAAAGTAAGTCTTGTGAATTTGGAGAATCTCGATCATAAGTTAACAGGTCATGCTAAATGCTGTATTTCATATTAATTATCATAAAGTGCTTTTCATTGATCTTTGTACATTATTTTAGCAATGTTGATTAATTTATTAATGATTGGAGTTTGTTACTACTTCCCCATTATAATAAAGTAACATTAATTACAAATTCTTTACTTTGGTTACAATGTCTTTTCAGGGAGTCATATTTAAACAGCTGAAAAAACGGCTGTACAATGTGAAGCCAGCAACTAAAGAGTCAAAAAAAGGAAAGCAAGGGAAAAAAAAAGTGCTGAAGCAAAGCAAAATCACCACTGATGATGATGACATAAGTGTACAAAGCGATTGTTCAAGTAAACAAAAATCACAAAGTCCTTGCCCGAAGAATATAGTTTTGGAAGACTCAGATGACACATATATTTATGATGGTAAGCATTGTACTCTTAAATCTATGCTGTTAAATCTATGCTGTTCTATCAAACATTCTCATTTGTCTTTTTTGTCCTACAATTTTGTGCATGTTTTTGTTTTTTATAAGAAAGATGCATACTCCAACAATATGAGTACCGGTATGCATTCATTCATGTTTGTGGACGTTTTTAAAAGGCAATGCAGTGCAAAGCATAATTATAATCACACCAATTTATTTTGAAAATAATAAAAATGGAAGTGGTAAATATCAATTTTTTTTTATCGTCAGGAAATTAAAAATTACTAGCTTGCTTGAAAACAAAAATTGTGAAAATATCTTTGCATTACTTTTCCCCAAATTGTTCTAAAATAGTACAAATATATTTGATTTGTAGATGAATCTGATGTTGATGATAGTACCGATAGTCCCAACATTATGTTAAGGCACTACAATGCCTTAATAAAAGAGTGCAGGAAACAAAAGCCGTCAACACA
>NW_022747014.1:0-912 GCF_011630105.1 Anneissia japonica | reverse complement strand
ATCTTCTGCAGGGCGTACGACCTCCTGGGCCTCTTCCACGCTTGCCAATCTGCACCCTCCAGTTCTCGAAAAGCCAACAGGGAATCGCAACACAGCAGGTCGGAAGGTAGAGAACGTCCGAGACGATCGAATTCCGTCCGGAACAGCTTGAAGTCGAATTCGTATCCGTTGTGAGCGACCAGACACACTGGTTTTGCCTGTCTGCCGAGGAAGGCGCATATCGACTCGCAAACCTGGACGTCGAAAGGTCGCTTGTCGTTATTCAACATAAGAGCATTGTGGAGACCAGTCAGATTCGAAGCGATTGGGGAGATTTCCTTGTTGGGATACACGCACAGCGTCAGCTTGTCCATTACCCTCGGCGCGGTGTCCGAGCTCTCGACGCTGGACCTGTGTACGGCGATCAGGCACAGTTAGGTGACCTTAGGTCTGTCTTCGGCGTGCAGAGCCGACGTTTCCAGATCGAAGAAAACGAAGGACTTGATGATCGAATGCGACGGTTGTACGTGACCGAGCATCATTTCTTTCTTGAAGGCAACGTTGAATCTAAAACAAAGATAAGAATAAATATTTGTTTTTAAATTAAATAACCTTTCTTGATGTCAAACAAATTAAAATTAATGCAATATGTTTATAATTAAAGGTGGCTGACCTTACTGTTGGTGGTCTTAACGAAAAATATTAAGCATTACGTTTATTCCAAAGCAGAGTCAATGTATATATCTCCATGGACTAATAAATAATTTAAAAAAAAAACATTAATATAATTTATGTGTAATTAAATATGGTCGACCATGGGCTAGGATATCTGTCGATGTTTAAAAAAATATTTACTAGGCCTAGATTTTTTTTTAATCGGTATATTGCAGCCTTACTATTGTTGATGTAAAAAGACACGACATTTTTTTTGAC
>NW_022747013.1:0-2729 GCF_011630105.1 Anneissia japonica | reverse complement strand
AATCACAGTTAGTACCATCTTATACACAAGCTTATCTTATTACACAAGCATTACTTTGTGTAAACTGCAATACATCCACCCTTTGCTATGTACAATTTCTGAATACAAAAAGGTAGTGTCCAAATTATATTTTGGGAATTGCTGTTAATATAAGCAGCGCAATTAAAATTCTGCATTAATTATGAATATTAAAATTAGGACAAAAATTAATTATCTCAATGTATTGTATGTTGCCAGGGAGATAGTTGATAGTACATTAGTAAATATCAAGCAAAGTTGCCTTTGCATAAGTTTCTGCGAGATTATTGCTTGCTCTGAACAGATTTCTTGGAGATTCCCAAAAAGAAGTGCTCAAGCCATACCTGGCATGGGTGGTGCACATATGAATGCATTCGGCCATTTTGGTTAGCAGTCTAGTATTTTTGTAATAACTTTATGAATTTGTTATACAACTATCATTTTTATAGCATAGATTTTTATATGATATACAAAAATAATGATGCTTTTTATTAATGAAATTTAGAATGCTTTTTTGATATACTGTATTGTTTTTTAATGTGGGGGCATATTCAGTAGGCATACAAGAATGTCAAAAGTCGAGTAATAATTATTCATCCAAAACGGAAATTGCCTCACTTATAAAGAAGGACACATAATACGAGGTACTGTGCTAATATGATATGAGCTCAATATCACCTTACAATATAGGCCTAATACTGTAAGGTATGTGTGTTCAACTATAGCAGACAGTCCTAGTTTCAAATCCTGCGAAACAGTGGATATTTTTTCATGACTGCCATAAACGATCTAAGTGACTCTTGAATATGTGTGTACACCTTTGGACATTTGATAAGCACGACAGTAGGTTTTATTTCTAGTGAATAAACTATCATGGCGTCTCTCCAGCATGAACAACAAGGCCAGAGAGGGCGCCATATATTATGCCGATATTATGTCACAACGTGCTGCTAAAAAAAAATAAGTTTTTCGCAGCTTTTAAATAAAATCAGGTACAGTACTTAATTTGTTGAAATGTCAGTAGATTATGGAAATTGGTTTCCATAGTTAAAAACTTAAAGAGATATATTCTACAGTATTTTGAATAAGCATTGCAATGCTTAATCGAGATTACATATGCAATACTGCATGCCTGAATGTTTTGTAACATCCGGAAACTATTAAACAATTGATTTCTCACAAATACACAATAACATTGCAAGAAGTCACCAGGCAAGTCTCAACACATGGTACCATTTTACCACTCCAATAATGCAATGTGTGCCCCTCTCTTGTAAGTGCTACTTGAATAGAAATCAATTAATTGCACTCTTTTCTGCCCAACTTGAGACTGGTTTATATGGAAACTGATTCACTGATGGATAAAGAATAAAATATTTTTTTTTATAGTACTTAAACCTGATTAATAATAGGTTTTGTTTACGGTGTGAGATACACTTAGTACAACCCATGAAAGTCAAAAGGTTCTTTTTGTGTTGATTTGGCAGTACATCCGAAAGGTGCAATATGTTCACCCAACTGCTAAACGCAAGGAAAACAGCTAATAGAACTGAACAGGCGACAAAAGTATTCCATAGCTCAGTGGATACTAAGTGGCTACCGTCAGTTTAGTCGACTGAGCTAAGCTGGGCTCTTTTGAATAGTTCAATAGAATCGAGCTATTCTATTAGAGAATACGTTTTAATTATCACCTGTTATATTTCTGCTTTTGTACCACTTTTCAATGTAAAGAAAGCAATTCTTAAGTATGATATTGAAGTACACGTACGAAACACATGTTTTAACTAATTTCAATTACGTTACAGGCATGCCCAGGCTTTCAACAAGTGAAAATTTGACAATAGAACGATTTGATATTTTTGTCAGTTGTATAATTAAAACACATTCGAATTTCTTTCGATGAAGTTTTGTAATTGTTTTTCCCAATGCTATTGGTATGAATTTACACTGAAATAACAATACAATAACAATTTTTTTAGAAATGTTATTATGCTAAGTAGGGCCTATGTATTTATTATTGATATAAACTTCTTGCATCGTATGCTTTTTGTTACCAAAAACCCTCCTATTTTTCTTCAACCTTTTTCATTAAATACAAAATGGTTAAATTTGAAGGAGGTTTAAATGTATTTATGCTTTTTTTTCGGTTTGTCTATAAACCAAGGGCTAATATAGGTATATACAATGGAGCCAGCGTCTATAGAGCAGATTTAACATGGTAGATAAAAAATGTTCAATAGAATCGAGCAAAACCAATGAAGCACATGCCAATATTTGGAAATTGGCCACGACACCAGAAAGAAACTTTCATATATCCTCTCCATTTTTCGGGAGAGTCCCGCGAGACTTGGGATCCCTAGGACACAAAAGGATTAACATGGGATTCCAGGGAGGGTTTCAATATACCTGCTTGTATATATATTCCGTCACCTGATACTCCTTTATTACGCCCTCGTGGGGAACATTGACACCCTCAGTTGGGCATGCACATATTCTTTCGTAGGTAAGTTTGGTAAAAATGTCATGAATTATCCATATCTTTTTATAGACAATTTTTGCGCATGCGCTAATTTCAAGTATGTGTCAGCCAATGGTCAGCCTGATTAGCTGCTCTGTACATTATCACGATAGAACCTAGTTTTCAGCCCTTGTATTTGAATCAGTGCAAAAATAAAACCAGTGATTGAATTTTATCCGTTGGGTCTTTAAGA
>NW_022747012.1:3760-7220 GCF_011630105.1 Anneissia japonica | reverse complement strand
AGTGACAGTGAATAATAATAATAATAATAATAACAATAATAATAATAATAATAATAATAATAATAATAATAATAATAATAATAATAATAATAATAGTATTGCGGGTATCATTTTTTTCCATATTATATTTTTTTCAAAAATAATAATTACTATCATGGGCCCTCAATAATGGCATGGATCCTCGAATAATGGGCCATCCAATTTGTCAGGGCACCCTAAAAAATTGTTTGGCGCTTTCGGCGCAATCTATCTCGCGCTTCGTGCTCGTGACTGGGTGCCCACACCATAGAGAAAATAGAAATATTTTCTCTATGCCCACACCAACACTTTGCCCTGTTACAGTTTCCCCTCTTCGCCTCACTGCTGGTGTCAGTATAGTTCAAAGAACTCTTTCGGGGAATACGTAAATGGTAAGGGTTACCCCGATGCTATTGTTAATTTCAGCCCCTGTCGTTAATTGTAGAATACAATATGAACATGAGTATATTAGCCCCTCTCTATCGACTGCTAACAGTAGTAATGGCCACGCCCATAATTCAGCATAATCGTATCTGCGTGTTATGAGACACATTTTACCTATCATTTTCCAACATCCTAGGTGTGTTATAAGTTATAATTTAATAAATATTGATTAACTGTGTTAATTATAATATCTGTCAAAAATTAACAGATATGTATATGCACATATTCATCTTTTAAATTGTGGACAATATAAACAAGGTCATCTATACGGTAATAATATATATCATAAAACAGAAACTTGCATACCTGCCTCTTCACAATGACGCATTCGAGTTCATACTGTATAAAGTTACATAGGCCTATATTTGTTATTACATTATATATATTGCATGTAGATCGACGTGTGTTCTTGAAATTTTATATCTGGTGTTGAAACAAAAGAAGTCATGACAACGAGGCATGTAGATTATAGAACACTGTATTTATTTTCAAACGAATAGGACACAGGCGTCTGAGGACAAAATGCCACTTCGTCAAAATAATGAAACATGCAATGGATGTAGGTGTGGTTGTAATTGAGTTCTTCTGCAAGTTGGTTCCTGCTTTCAAGGGAGCCAGGATTTGTGACAATACGTTTGATGTTTGGTAGAATATAATGTGTTATGGGTTCTTGTGTCCAGATATAATGTAAATCTTGGGTTTTCAGACGTATAGGGTTGATGTTACTTATCATGTTGGAAAAAAATTGTCAGTTGCTCTAATATAGTGATTAAAACATCACCGCATAAACGGTGTTATTTTCACCATGGATCTTTCGAAAGTATACTAGGGCTATACAATAATTGTGCATCCAGAATTAACTGAACCAAATTTTACACAAAACACTAGAAAAAAAAATCACTTATGTATATATATATATTGTTTTATTTCCTGTGAATATAACATTCGAATAATTATTACTGTAGACAACACATTGCTGTTATATATTTCCTCCATGGTTAATGTAACTACTAGAGTTCCATTATCGTAGATTTCTAAACACTGGAAAACATAAAGCTTTTGAGTGAGTGCATTGTACACTTAAAATTAAATGTTAACATTTTTCTGCCTTTATTCAAAGGTAACTCTCATCAAGATACACTTTGTCGTTTTAATGTTTTTTATCGTAAGAATCCTTCCCTTTGTACCCGCCTACGTAACCCTCTGCTGCCTTGTCGTCACGGTCTACACGACCCTCTAGTCCCTTCCCTTTGCCCGAATCGTCAAAGCGCTCCTTGTGCGAACCGGTGTATTTTGAGGTGTCGGTGAGACGGTCAACTCCGCCCACTTTCGCCGTCTTTGTTGCTCCCTACATGACAAAAAAGAAGAAAGCGAAAGCTAATACGTAAAAAAAAAAGAAGAAAAAAACGGCATTGGCTAATTTCCCTTACATAAATATGTTCGTATTATGTAATAGGGGGTTTGAAAATGCAATATTATTAAGGTAATGCGAATGATAATGTATCATGCAAAATATGTGTATTGTACTCTGGAGAATAAATTCTATATTAATTTATCCTGCAGTTTACCTATGGAAAAAAAGAGTGCTTTTTGCTTTTTATCAAGGCAGCTGCTATATTAAAGCCACAGTATATTTTGATTGGTCCAGAAGTGGCCGGACTGCCTACACTTCATTGTTTTTATAATTTCTCAAAAACGTGAGTGTTTAAAAGCGAACGATGACTTAATTGGGCTTTCATATACAGGTAACTCTATCGAAAATTCCATGTTGATTTCACCATCACTATACCTGCTTTAACTTTTGATATTAAAAAAACGTATTTATTTTACTTCTTTTTAAAAATTTTATTTAGGCACACAATACATGTGCCAAGGATTGTCAATAGCGAATATATCACTGTCCTACTTGTAGGTGACAATCCCTTACATAAACACACACACACGATGCTTTACACAAACTAAATCTCAATTACCGCGTTCACATGTCTTGGGTCGCTCGCGAGCGAACGATCGGCTCGCGAGCCGGGCCTTCATGTGAACAACCGCTCAAGAGCGGTTTTTGTCGTGGGTGACACACGACAAGCCGCTCTCGAGCGGCTCTCGATGCAGCTCGCTCTCGATCCATGTGAACAGCCGCTTGCAAGCGGGTCGCCAGCGATCTGTGACCTCTTTTGTGTGAAAGCCAATCAGACACAAGCATTTTACCGGGGTCAAAGTAGCTGGCTTTTGCGCGAATTTTGGAAACAAACGCCATTTTCTGAATTGTTGCGGTTTTGGTGGTTGTATTTTAATATTTACACAGTATCTCTAAAATGTCACTTTCAACTGGGTCTGGCCCTCGGGCCTGTTGGACCGAGGAAGAGATCAGCGATTTAATAGAGATTTGGGCAGAACCCGAAGTCAGAATGCAAGTTGAGGATAAAAAGTCCAAGAATAAAACGAAAATTCATGAGAAGATCGCTGCGAGATTTTCGTCTATGCCTGGCCACTCGCCGACGACGGCACGACAAATTCAGACGAAGTTACAGGATTTGAGGAAAAGGTTCAAAAGATGTGTATAAGAGACAGTACCAACTGTTGGGGCTGAGGTAAGAACAATTACGATTATGTCACCCCTAAAAGGCCAGAAATGGCACTCCCAGACTTAAAATTTGAATGTAATTTTCTTTTTTTCTCCAATTTCTTTTTACAATTCTGTCCTCTCCCCCTTGAATTAGCCACTGGGTAGAATGGTTGTTTTTTTGTTTTTTTTGGAGCGGTTGGAGCAGCGCTTACGTTTCGGGCTCCCAATTTTTAAAGTCGAAGATACATAACATGGGGTCCATTCGCTTGGTACCCTTAGCTTGGTAGTTATCTCTTCGTAACCTACTGCGGGAACAATAATTACTGAACTAGAAATTGCAAATTGCAAGTGAAGTGCTGCGAAGTACAACTGCATATAAATGTTCTTCGAACAAAATTATTTATGCGAGTCAAGTGAAAATAATGAATAATAAAA
>NW_022747012.1:0-3055 GCF_011630105.1 Anneissia japonica | reverse complement strand
TTGGTATACAGTCTATATTATTTCTCCATAAAATGCAAGTTCAACGAAAAGTGTACAATGTGTTAATGTTGTGTTGCCTCACATATTTTGTTTCATTATCCTCTGTATTGTTCTCATTCATGTCCAAATAGTAAAGCATTTAATTTGTTTGCAGAATCAATTTGTGTCACTTGCAAGATGCCGTGTGGAGACCATAAGTGTGGTGATTGCTGTCACCCCTGCCATCAGATTCCCCCATGTAGCGTGCCTAGAGATTCACAGGAAGAAGGGTATGGCTGCCTTGTAACCTGTAAAAGCTGCTCTAAAGGTAATTTAGGAAATTGCATGTTTCTGTTACTGTTTAGTTAGCCTACTGGTTTTGTCGGCATTTCAGCACAGTTTAATCAAACCTGAACCGACACTATAGGTTTTGTACTTGAAGCATGTCAGTTCCACTGTGTCTATATTTCACAATGCATCATACTGTCTTATTGACGGTAAATACTATCAGTTATTGCAATTGAAGCCTTTCAATTAACTCTTCGGGGCTGTATAACTGTATACATCAAATTTTTTTAAAGGTCAAATGTCTTTCCTAAACCAGACTTTATAGACACTAGGGTGTTTGGTTTTTTAAAGAATTTACTCTACAGTTACATTTTCTTTTTATTTCAATTTTTTCACAAAGGTGATGACAAAAGTGATCTGCCACCAAAGAAACGGCGTGTACTAGGTGTGTATCAATTTTACTGTAATTACACATGTTGTGTTGCTGTAATAGAAAATGTTTTTACAAATTATTCTCATTTATGTATGGAAGAAAGTACAAAACTCTGTTCAAATTAAAGTTATATCTTTTTTTAAGGTAAATTATTGCACTATTTTATTTATATGCACTACCCTAGAGAGAGAATGAACAACAAAGATGATGCGTTGTGTGCTTTTCGTTGTAATAGCAATGTATTGTCAAATATGAACTTAAGGGTTTTAATTATATTTTTTATTTTAGGGTTTACAGTGTATTGCCAAATATGAACTTAAGGGTTTTAATTATATTTTTTATTTTAGGGTTTGAAGGTTGGTACGAGGAGGACCATAATGAACTTCCGGCTGAATTTGTGATGGACTCCGATTCCAAGCTTCCAGATGTCTCATTCGAGACTCCTGTGAGGCGAGCATCTTCCAACCCTGTGAGACGAGCAACATTGATCCCTACACAAAAGGTGACATCGACCCCAGTCCGGCAAACGCCTCCAAGCCCTGCACATACATCTGGTGTTCAGGAAAATGAGAATGTGTTTCACCCAGGTAATTTTAGTTTAGTCATAAACATGCACCAAAACAGCGGTTTGTAGCTATAAATTGCAGTTGCTATCCTGTGTATCAATGGATTTTTTTCAGTGAGTAACCGCTTCCAGTTGAATACTCTGTTATAAATTTCTTTGTTCATGTCACAGGGCCAGCATGTCGCAATGAAACAGCTACCAAAAAAAGTGAACAGAGTGTACGCTCACTTGCTAAGCATTTGCAGGACCAGATGCGGGAGACGAATAGGTGCCTTCGTTCGATGCATGACGAGAATGCGAGAGAATTGAGGGAGGCGAGAAAGGATGAGATGGAGGTATTAGGGAAGATACAGAAAGCAATAGATAACCAACTGGAACAACAGACCCAGATGATGGGACGTACTGCAGCAAATCAAGAACGGCTGATCGGAGTTTTAGAGGCGTTGGCAGCAGCAGCCATGCGGCCCCAGCAGTACCAACATCAGTACCAACCAAACTCATTTTTAGGCCAGCTAAATAGTGGTTTATGATTAATGTAATGTAATCATCTCAATATTTCGTATTTTAACGTTTACTGTACTTGTGTAATATTTTCATACCAACAACCACGAAAACGAATGAACTTCAATTTTAATGTGCAATTTTTGCATTTGTATTTTTTACTAACTACCACCTTTATAATAGCTTTACAACTCATCAGAAATGCAATATGATTATATGGAATATAAAAACAAAGATATTTAAACTTCAAGTGCTGTTTTTGCATATTTGTATTTTTATAGTTTTTATTTTAATTTTTACTGTACTTATGTAATATTTTCATACCAACTACCACTTTTATAATAGAACTCATCAGAAATGCAGTATGATTATTTTTAAGTGCTATTTTGCATATTTGTATTTTTATAGTTTGTATTATTTTTACTGTACTTGTGTGATATTTTCATACCAACTACCTAAGTGCTATTTTGCATATTTGTATTTTTATAGTTTGTATTATTTTTACTGTACTTGTGTAATATTTTCATACCAACTACCATGAAAACGAATGAATTTCAATTTTAATGTGCAATTTTTGCCACCTTTATAATTGCTTGACAACTCATCAGAAATGCAATATGATTATGTTGATATAAAAACAAAGGTATTTCAATTTTAAGTGCTATTTTCTTATACTGTACAATATTTGTGTTTTTAAACTTTTTGTGATTTTGTCTTTATATTGGAGCTTTACAACTCATCGTAAATCCGTGATATTTAGGAGATAAGTGCTGGTTTTTGCCAAATAAAGTGTTGAAAAATTGAACTTGTACAGTAGCATCTAAATACGGTATATGCTGGGTCCAACTGTTAAGCTTACATGCCATCATGTGCCTTTATAATATGGTCATGACCATATTTGTACATGTTTTTTTTTTTTTTACAAATTTCACTCTTTGATAGAACTTAACCACTACCATGTCTGGAAAGCAGACCACGGGGCCGATCCCCGGAAAATATCACAATTTAGAGGGGTATCAGTGGCTTATTTAGTTGATTTCATATATAGTCTAATATGTAGAAAATATACAGTAAATAGTATTTTTTCTCCCCACTGACGACCAAGATTAACTAAGGACGGCTGAATGGTGCAACTCTTCATATATACCGCTGTGACGTACATTTAAACTTGTCCAAGTCGAATCCAAAATGCCATTGAAATATTGTTAGAAATTATTTGACTTGCGCACGTAGTTAACCTTCGCAAGTTTAACTGTACTGCTACATTACTGTAAATATTTACATAGACA
>NW_022747011.1:0-1462 GCF_011630105.1 Anneissia japonica | reverse complement strand
TTTTTTATACATTTACAGGCCGTTCATTTATGAGGTAGTCTGCTGTCGACACTATGTATGTTACAGATTATTTTAACAGCTACATGCATGATGACTCGGAAAATGCAAAAGGGTCATTGCCTGGTTAAAGTAAAATGGAGAAATGAATCACTTTTACACTTAGCTATAATTCATTATTTGGTTGAACAAAGAGATGTATTGGCCCGTTCTCCACATCAGATAGTAAAATGTATACTCCAAGTATCGAAATGCACGCCATAGTGTACTCCAGACGTTCTACAAAATTTAGTGATTTCTTTACTAAACCATGGCAAATTATTTAGACTGCGGGGCGTTATACTTATAATTTACTCTAAAATTCACACCTGAATTAGGATTGTCACCAAAATTTCATAATTTATTTTTTGCAACTTTGTTACCTTCTAAAAAGTTTTAATCAGAACAGTTGATCAGTTTTTAAAATATCTGTTCTAGGACGTTTCTTTTGAATCGTCCTCATATCCACTCTGGATTGTAACAAAAATTTAATCTTTGCTTTATTGGACTATGACAAATGATTTTGGACTGTTTCATTTACTGTAGGTCCATTTATAGGTCAATTTAAATATTTAGGTCTGGGATATTAAAAAATGTAGATGGCCCTCAAATTTACACCCTACTAAAATTGGATCTTCAAAAAGTTTTAATTTCTTGTAATTTGGTTTAAACTTTCTCAAAAGTTTCATTCTGATTATATGTCTTAAATCCCTTTAATTGGTCATTGCCTTCCACACCCCCACTTCCAGTTGTACTGGTGCAAACAAAGTGACACAGATAATAAAGTCATTATAATTTGTCCTCGAAATGGATCAAAAGCAACAGAAGAAAAATTACGTTTATTTATATAATCATGTGGAAACTACTTAATGTAGGCGATTAAAAAAAATAATAATTTGGTATGCTTTTTTTTCACAAACTCAGAGGCCACATATTTATTTTTTCATGGTCAAAGCATACAAAATCATGGTATATCAGTTTGCCCTAGTAGTTTTAAAAAATGATGTACAACAATGCCTAATTTATAAAAGATCAGAACTAAATAATTATTTTTATTTTTGTTGTTATAGGCAAGAATGTGGTGCAGTGCTTTTTGGACCAGTATCCAAAGATTCTTCCTGATGTCGAAAATAAGGTTCAAGCCATTAAAACTAAAGTCTTCAATGAACGTCAGAAAATTAGAAATAAAAACAAAAATTAAGTAATTTCTGACAACAATATATGTTTAGCAATGTGGCTGCTGATGACTGTAGAACCATTTATTTTTGCCATTTTACGATTTTGCGATCATTTATTTTCGCGATTTAATCTACTGCGGAAAATGCAATTTTTGATCTAATGAAATGTTTTCGACTTTGCTGGAAAAAAAAATTTCCTCTTGCATAGAAAGTGTCTTCCACCTCGTCTTGAACTTAAGTAACACTTG
>NW_022747010.1:0-1384 GCF_011630105.1 Anneissia japonica | reverse complement strand
ACAGTAACAATTTTTTATTCATATCAAAATAGAAAGTTTAGTCCTGAGTCAACAACCTTGACATATAAAAAAAATGTTATTCAACACTTAATGACAAATAAACACCCTTCCTCCACCCCCTATATTTTTTTATAAAGTACTTTTTTCCCTGGATAGAGCCTCATTGAGATCAGACCATTGTAATAAATGTAAACAATGGTATTGTTTGCTAATACAGTTGAATATCTATGATAGCTTTTGCATGCTTCATCAAACTCAAATCTCTATACTGTAGAGTTTTTTTCTGTATCACACTATCCAAATCACGGATTATGTCAACCACTCTTGCTAGTCTTCCTGAAGAAATAGTAGTATAAAATGAAATATAAAACTCTATAGAAAGGGTCAAGCCTGTGTTTTTATTTTGATTTTCACTGCTACTTTACAATATTATCACTAAGTTTTCCCAATACATAAACACATTGATACAAAATACTGCATGTTAAATTCATATTTAATAAATGACAAAACAAAAATTATACAAAAGAAATATTAGGGCTTTAAGGCTGGACTATTTAATTCTTATCTGCTTTGCAAACAAAAATAATTATATAGTTAATAATCAGCCAATAAATACCAAAAACCGACAATGAACTTTGCTTTGCTTCCAGTACTCACAAGAATTCAGGATGTGAATCTTCATCTCGGATCAACTGTTGAAAATAGGGAAAGTAGGGGCGTCTCTAATAAAAGAATTATACAAGTAAAATTGCTGTCTCTTATACACATCTAGATGTGTATAAGAGACAGGAGGTTGTACTTCAATTCAGCTGCAAAGTTTTCCATATACCAAATAGTATGCTTTTGTATCATTTGAAATAATAAGAGTGTCAGTGTCATAGATGAAGCATAAATTGAATAAGGTAGTTGATGATTAACAAAAGGCATCAATTAAATAAATGCAGTCCTTAATTAGCTGAAGAATCCATTGAATAATACAGTTGTCAGTTATCAAAAAAAGTTACCTAGAAAAAGTAGGGGGGAAAAACAATGTGATATAGCACACAGACACAATATTCAAAATCAACTAGACAAAGACAAAATCTAAACATCCCGGGGTAGCAATCAAAATCTAACTCCACAGCCCTCGTACCCAAAACGCGGCACCCTGGCACCAAAGGTAATTTTAATAATTACTGTATTTAAGAAAGTTAGCCCATGAGCAACTCATTCCAAGTAAGACTCATCTTGTAGTTAATCAGAGCATTAACTTTGACAAAGATACCAAAATGTAAACACTATCGTTAGTTCTATTCAAGAAACAATACACAGATTTAAGAAAATACTCGCAAAATGAAGGAACAGAATTACTAAGTGGCACTACAGTGTCTAGGTAGTTTAGTAC
>NW_022747009.1:0-1737 GCF_011630105.1 Anneissia japonica | reverse complement strand
TCTTTAATTACACATACCGTACATACACACAAATACACACCCACACGCACAAACTCATACACACACCACCTCCATGCACCCCCCCCACCACACACACACATATCTTATATTATACCATTTTTTGGGTTTATTTTTTTAGATCAATATATCATTTCACATTCAAAAACAATATCTTATATTAACATTTTTAACCTTTTTTATATGTTGAATATAATAAATACAAAAACCAAATGACATAAGATAATAATGTAATCATATTTTTCTGTAAATAATTTCTCTAGTGTAAAATTCTAAATGGAACATGGATATTACATTTTTAAATTTCCACTTTGACAAACTTTGACATTTCCTGAGCCAAGTATAATATTTTCGTATAATATCTCTGGTTTCCAATAATTTTTGATAACACATTTAACAGCCCTCCATATATCGCGAGCATTTCTGCAGTCACATCATGATGCTTTTCATTCTCTACTTTTCCACAGGAAAGGCAATGAGTGTTGTTGACTTTTTTCCATTTGTGAAGCCTCTCTCTCGTGACGGGGGATCTATGAAGTAATTTAAAATTAAACTGAGCAATTTTCTTTTCAAACATACTTGATACTTTTCTAGTCCAAATTACATTCCAATCAAATGTGCTATCTGGCAAACATTGTTCCCATTTCAATTGACTTTTAACGGGATACAATATTTTCAATTTTATAATATGTGTGTATATTTCTTTGGCTTTGTTTTTATTAATTTTAATTATTATCAATTGATCTGTTTGCTCTATACTTAAGGTAATGCATTTCCATTTAATAGGTAATGCATTAATTACCATCTAATATTCACCGACGTAATTATTGGTTTTCTTCAGCTTTTGACGTATGACGTCAGCAGGGGCTAGAACACCATCAGTAACGGTATCTTCTATGTAATTGATTCCCGAATCACACCACGTTTTAAATGCAAGTGACTTGTTTTTAATAACAATATTATTGTTACTCCACAAACACTGTTTTTTTTTAAACTAAAAATATCCATTATTTAAAGCTGTTATACCAACATTAGATTATTTACTGCGTGGAAAGTCAATCTCATATTGTTGATATTTTTTATTAAAATATACAGCTTCGTTCATGAGCCTTTAAATATGCCTATGCGTGATATATCATTCTCTTAAAATAGTGGCATTCGTTGTGTTTGTTTAAGTCAGGCAGATGTCTTAATGAACACAATTCGTTGAGGAAGCAGACATTGTGTTTTTTTTGTGTTATTATTAATTTGTTTAGAATCGCCATTTAAATTGCAACAGCATCACGATTTCCTAATAATTTTAATTAAACATTATTGCTTCGCTCAGCCCTTTTGGACTGTACCTGTTATTTTATTATCTTAATAAGTGAATTACATGGCTTTTGCATAGCTTGAAATTTCGAGTGCGATAATAATCGTTTGCCATACGGTAGCATATTTTGCGGTCCTTGGTGGGAATCGATCTCTCGCTATCTCGGCCAGCGTAATACCGTTTAGAAACACAAAGGCCTGTATACGATATTATTACGGATCTATAAACCACTAGTCTCTTCCTTTTATACAACTTGAGGGCTCACACTTAGTGGAGCCAACAATTTTGAAGCTACGTCATAGCATCGTAATAGCTTATATAGGTACGGCAGCAGCTGATATAATATATATATATATATATATTTAGGAAAAACTCCGAATGCCTTGCAATTATGTAAAAAATTAAAA
>NW_022747008.1:0-914 GCF_011630105.1 Anneissia japonica | reverse complement strand
GAAACATTCAACAAATAGTAAATCTGAGCAAATTACATGTGATGAGAGTCTCTTAATTGCTTTGTCATGTCTGATCCAACTTAACTAGAATCATACAATATATTTAAAATGTGGCAAAGTCAAGCCAAACCAGTCATTCCTCAAAATCAAATTTGATTTAATAAAAATGTTGAAATTTTCAACATTTTTCAGTCATTACCGGTATCTCGAAGACACAATTTGCGATGAGTGATTGGTTTGGCTTGTGTTCGCCACAAATAACATAACAGTTAAATATGGAATAAAATTTCAATGTTACACAACCTTAAACGTGTTTAATTTATTGTTTGTTATCAAGGCACAGTTTAAAATGGCTTAAGTATGAGTATCGAAATTCAAAAACCAAGAAAATTAACATGACTAAGCCAGTTAACTTTATAACAGATTTAACTCATTTAAACCAATTAAAGAAATGTACCAGGAGTTATTAATTAAATAACGCAAATTACCCATTACGACATCTTTCACGTAGAGCCCAATTGCATTACAGTAACTCAAATCGTGACAAAACTCTCTCACACAGTAGACCTATATTTTAATGGCATCCAACACCTTTATGATTCTAGACACATAATGCATAACTGCCAATAAAGGATAAGAACATAGAATGTTGTTATTTTGTCAGGCATACAAGGATGAATTTATACTTCAAAATATATTAACACACACAGCATATGCAAATGAAAATGTATTACTATAGAAACACTGCTACACAGATTGCACTGAGTTGCAGTGGCGGCACCAGTGGGGTTGCAGGGGGCTTAAGCCCCCCCACTGGACAGGTCAAGCCCCCCCACCCGCGCTCGTCGAGCAGTCAGACCATAAAACATATAAAAATAGGCCCACACCAAGCCAACACATGTCTGTCACAGTCT
>NW_022747007.1:0-6807 GCF_011630105.1 Anneissia japonica | reverse complement strand
AGAGTTAGCGAGTACTTTCGACTATAAGTCTTTATCAAGCATTGACTCGTTATTTACTGTATGTATATTTGCCTATACAGCATCACCTTTATATATATATATATAGGTACATATAATATAAATCAAGATAACCGTTAACACTGTTAAATCATATATAATAAATCATCAAAAAAAGGTAAATACAGTGTTTTAATAAAGGACAATAATACTTCGCGTAGCATAGCTCTCAACGAATGTAGTCCTGTAAATAAATGAATAAAGAAATTGTGTAATAAAATTCCTCTGGCGGGACTCGAACCTGCGACCTCTCGCTGTCAAGGCGAGCGTCATAACCATTAGACCACGGAGGCTTCATGGTTGAACAGATTCAAATACCACCAGATACACTCCATTACACAATAGGTACGGCTGGAAACAATATAGGTACATATAATATAAATCAAGATAGCCGTTAACACTGTTAAATTATATATAATAAATCATCAAAAAAAGGTAAATACAGTGTTTTAATAAAGGACAATAATACATCGCGTAGCATAGCTCTCAACGAATGTAGTCCTGTAAATAAATGAATAAAGAAATTGTGTAATAAAATTCCTCTGGCGGGACTCGAACCTGCGACCTCTCCCTGTCAAGGCGAGCGTAATACCATTAGACCACGGAGGCTTCATGGTTGAACAGATTCAAATACCACCAGATACACTCCATTACACAATAGGTACGGCTAGAAACAATATAGGTACATATAATATAAATCAAGATAGCCGTTAACACGGTTAAATTATATATAATAAATCATCAAAGAAAGGTAAATACAGTGTTTTAATAAAGGACAATAATAAGTAAAATATATATATATATATATATGACACCTGTACAGTATTAAGTAATATGAATACTTGCCCAATATGTTTTTAAATATATACATTACTAAATTAAATAATATACTAGTACATTACTAAATTAAAGGCAATGTTTTAATAATTTAATTTTAAATAAATGGAGGAGGTACATGGAACATGCTGTGAAATCTAAACAAAATATCTCATTACTGGGCTATCCATCGACTGGTTATACCATGGTTGGAATGGAATATAATCCATTGAAAACGAAAGGCACTTTTTATCATGCCTCATCAGTCAATAGGTATACGAACGATCTTCATCATTACCATATGGACAACGGTGTCTATATACAAGTCTAGGTAACGATGACAGTAGCCATTCCATGGTAAATCGTGAAAAAATAAATCCACTCAACTCCCATTAAATACGACTGTCGGCCTACATTTTATGTAATTAACATCTGATCTAATATATTACGTACCTTAGGCCTATGTGGTTGGCAAAGGATAGCCAAGTGTAGAGTACGAAAAGCTAAACAATTCATATGTAAAGGACAATCATCCTAGAGCAATGCTGATAAGCTACCGTCTCAATAGAACAAAAATTCCATGTGGGACCTTGCTATCATGTATCTAACGGCAATGTCCTCATCATCAACCACACCACAGTGCGGCAACACAAAATGTGCTGTACATACACTCATCGCTACTGACTGATTTGAATGTGTGGTTTAATACACATAAAAGCAACTTGTAGCCTACATTTATTTCCTGTAGTATCTGATCTAGACCAGGGCCTGGGCCTACACACACGTACGTACCCAGTCAGCCTATTTGTCTTCGTCAGGCCAGCCTGCATTACAGTACATTGACACGAAATGTGCTGCACACATACACTCATCGCTACTAACTAATTTGAATATTATGTGGTTTAATACACAAAAAATAAACTTGTAGCCTACATTTCCTGATATCTGATCTCACACACGTACTACCCAACCAGCCTATAGGTCTAGGCCTAGTTCGTCTTCGTCTTCCTCTAGCTCTAGGCCAGCCTGCATTACAGTAGTGTACATTGTGTATCTCTCAGAGGAGAGACCACCCACCCTTGCAAGCACCACAAAACGGCTCATTCTTCACTACCAACTAGACTCGTGCAGACGCTCTTATTAGCCACAAAGCTTACCATTCCAGGCCGTGATTGGTTGATAAGTGGAATATACAGGCGATTTGCAATCTGATCAATGACGAACACGCTTTCATAGGAAACCCACCGTAGTGTTAAGAAATATGATATAAAAACATACTTTTTCACATATTTCCTGACAATATTTTCGCAAAAACTCTTCATACTTTAAATTTCCCAGGCCTTATCTTCCATATTATTGCATGATCGGCCTAATCGTAATTTAAGACAGTGTGTGCTCAGACATGCGGTCTACACTGTACAAATTGAATTCCAAGAAAAGATTTTCCATCAATATCGCACATACTGTACCTTGGCTGTTCCATGGCAAAACAACGTAACTTGAAATTTACACTTCTGGAGAAAAATAGAGTTAAAGTCTGCATGTTTGCAACTTGGCAATAAATTGTTGTACCCTTTTGAAATTTTGCAGGATTGTATATCTATAGACATTATGATTATTATGTGAAATATTAATTATAACCGTTTGTTTATTGCAAAGTTATTAGCGATATTCTCAGATACATAGTTTTGCCTAGTACAATATATTTCCGGAATATATCGCATTTAGGGCAATCATATGCATTATCTAGTCTGGTCTGGGGGGGGGGGCGGATCCATGATTTGAAAGAGGGGGGTTCAAAATATTTTTTTTTAAAAACCAAAAAGGAAGGGGGGTCTGGAAGTCCTCCCCCGGGAAAATTTTGATTCTAGATGGCCGGAAATGAGCTTTCCCGACTTCTGGTGTCTTTTAATGACATTTACTGTAAGTTCTTCAAAATTCAAGGTTTTCCCCCTCTCGAAGACGGTAATGTAATTTTATCTCTTCCTGTAGAGAAAAAAACAAAGACATAGGCAATACATTATTAAATTCCAACAATATTGAATAGTTGTATATATAGTCTTTCTTCCATGGATCGATGAACCGACAGGAATGAAGAACGCTCTTTCGTACATAAAACAGTGTTTCTAATTTTATTAATATTGAAACCTAGTTGAGCTAAGCCTAGTTTGTCCCTTCTGCCAACCTATGCCTAGGTACAGTAGGTCAGCATGCCTTTTGTAAACCAGGAGGACCCAGTAGTATTTTATTACGTTTCTTCACAGAGGAGGTTTTGTTCGAACTCCCTGAATCCGCCGCTGCTAACTTGTTCATATGTCGATGTTAAGATTATTGATATGAAAACACAATTAACCAGTTGATTTTGTCTTGCCAAACTTCATCAGCTCAAAACAATTTTTGAATACCACATAGTTACCAATCTGAGAGATTTGAAATGTGTGCCTACCAGTTGGCTGGGAGTGGGGGAGATGTGGAGCCCGGTGGTGTTACAGGGGGCGAGGGCCCCTGGCGCTCCTACGATCTGAGCATTTTAAGCTGTTTTAAATTGATTTCAGTGAGTGTTTGTTGACAATACTGTGTCGTGGAACTTCTCCCCCTCCCCACGGTCGGGGAGAAAAACCACAAATCGTCGGAGAGAAGGAAAAATGTATATTTATTTTCTACATATTTAGTGGACTCCAAAATTGATTAAATAAGTATTGAAACCCTTAAATTGTCATATTTTTGGGGAAAATTTTTTGAGCAAAGCCTGACCACGCCCACTTTTTTCGTCAGGGACACCCCCACTGACAAATTTATGATCCCGCATGTGTTTCTGCAAAATGTTTGTTCAAACCAAAATCAAGTTGGAATGCGGGACTGTCTCGCACAATGCGAGACGGTTGGCAACTTTGATACCATTCCGATTCAAAACAACGTATCTTCATCGTAGATACGTTGTTTGCACTGTAATCTTGCAGTTACATTCTTTTCCCAAGGAAATTCACTAGATTTTAAGTTTTGTGCTTAAAGATAGTGCTATCTCCAAAATGACTCATTGTTGAGACCTGAAATCTTCAAAGGTAATTCAGAAGTATTTAATATACTCCCAAATGATATTATTTCAAAATCAAAAAAAATTTCAGTTACGCTGTTTTGCCTTGGGAAGACCAACCTTATTAATGCATTATAGCACAAAAATATTAATGAAGTACAGTACTATTATTTTCCTGTCGTGTGTATTAGAATAGCTAGTTTCTATAATTCCAATAATACATAAGAATGAAAACCATTTTACACCTACCAAAGAAGGTATCAAAACCTCTGTTTGTTGGGAGACATTCCTTCTTGTAAAAGCCAACATGCCATTTGCCAACTGCATGTGTTGCGTATCCTTCATCTTGCAATTTTTGCGGGAGCGTTGTTAAAGAAACAGGAAGGCAATTTGGCTGAGAGGGCCATATAATGGAATGCTGTAGACCAGTGTGTATCTGAGATAAATAATGAGAGGCAGGAACTATAAAACACATGGCTTGCATGTTGTTTTTATCGGTACATAGGGATACACAAATCCATTATTCTTGTTTTGTACCAAGGATACTGACTCACTTCCCAGGTGGGGAAAAAAATCGCAAGGGTAGTTTGTGCACTTTAAAAGTTCCCTGACAATAATTACAGTTTGTCTTAAATTTGTTTAAAATCTGGTGTATTATATTTATGGTGTTTTAATTCATATATGTTCCCTATCAAATGAAAATAAAGACGATTATCACAATGATGTAATCAAGACCACCTACCAAACGCATAACATTTTTATAACATTTGCGAGTGCTATGAATGCTGTGGTTAGGTAGTGTCAGAAAATGTTATAAGTAATGCAGATCTATAAAAAAAATGTTTCAAACTATAACATAAATTTAAAGCTGGGCATTATAGAACTGCATATGATGTTGTACATATAATTTGGACAAATACTTATTAAAAGTAATATCTTCTCTCAGGTGTTATATTGCACAATTTTGTCCATGAGAAATCTCAGGAGTAAAGTGCCCTCAGGCAAATTTCATTAAACCCGCCTTCCTGTATCATTAAGAAATAGAAAATGGTGATTAATTATATAAAGAAATTTTAATAAAATGTAAGAGAAAAGGAGATAAAAAGAATTGAAATGGAAAAGCAAAAAGAAAGAAAATAGAAAGAAAAATGCAGAAAATAGACTTCCGCGAAACTGTGATTACTATGCAAGTTCACTCACTTAATATATATATATGTATATGTACTGTCTCTTATACACATCTAGATGTGTATAAGAGACATAGATGTGTATAAGAGACAGTATATATGCTGAGTTGCTGTCGGCCAATTTATGGGTCGAATTATTATTGACCTACTTCCGATAACAACCACTCTCATATCGCCGCTTACAATCCCGTCAGCAAAATGTTGGCAACAACAACAGAGAACAAAAATTCACAGCCCCCGCCCCCACACCAAGCACAAGTCTTAAAGTCAGGCTTCGGAGGAAAAAAATTTTTTGATATGTTGTAGAACTGATTTTTCTGAGACAGAAAAAAACTTGTTTGACGAAAAACTGAGCAACGGTGAATGAGATACAGATTTTTGAATATTTAAAAACTGGGGGAATAAGGTGTAAAATGGGCAGTTACGCCCCTTTCCCCCAGTTTTTAAATATTCAAAAATCTGTATCTCGTTCACCGTTCCCCAGTTTTTCGTCAAACAACTTTTTTCTGTCTTAGAAAAATCAGTTCTACAACATATCAATTTTTTTTTCCTCCAGAGCCTGACTTTAAAGTAAGCTTACTCAATCGAATGGATAGAATTGCTAACCCTAGGAAAAGTACAGACCTGGTAGCGCCCACTCAACAACTGGCTCCTGGTAGGGGTGCATATCGGTTGAACATAATAGTTCTCAAATTTGACGCCGGATTTGGCAAGCTTGTCAAGATTTGGCGTACGAATTTCGGATCCATGATAGCCAATATCATTATAACCATAATCGTCTGCAAGAATAAATAAAATGTTAGGCTTATTAGCTGCATGAACTAAACCTACAAATATGTAAAACGCAGCTATAAACGAAGACCACAACATCGCTAACATCATTATTATTTAACACCAGCAGGATCATGTGGGCGATGCAACTAAATTAAAGGGTGAGAAACTATGTACCAACAATTCCCGTTGTTAATATAAATTATACCCTCACCATACACTTACCAAAAGTAATATAAAGTCAACGTTAGCCAAAATATGGAGCAATGAAAGATATAAATCGATATTTGGATGACAGAAATATGTATTTACACCAAGCCTATATGCACCCCTTTGACATAGTACTACATCCCAAATCATAAGCAAGTATCCTTGCTCAAAGAACCACGGCAGCTATTATTATTACCGACTATAATGTTGCGATACGAGATATCAAGGGCTTAAGTATTTCCAGGTAGTATTTCTTACTGATGCATTGCGGAGTTACCGTTTTATTTAAATAAGGTCTATTTTCTCATTTCCATGGATATTTAGCTCCATATCAATCAGATTAGGAGAAGAACCATTCGTTCGTGATATAGAAAATTCCGTAGAGGTAAGACTAGTTACACACAGCGAAAGCGTAGAGTTGTCTCAAACAAGAGTGAAAAATAATGAAATTCAGGGGTTTCCCGTGTGAAGCATAAGCCATACTATACTGTATGTAATGAGATGAGTGATGAAGATGTTTATCGTTGTCGCATGATCTTCCATAGATTGGCATTTTAACAAACGCCATTAATTTAGAGTATTTTTTTTGTGTACCAGTATAAAGAACAAAAATTATATATTTATTCTGGAGGTTTGTGTATTGGACTTTTTGATGATATCCAGAACTTCCATTCAAAAACTTTTGATATTTTCTTTAAAAATGCTGATTTATGGTGTAAACAGTCATGATCA
>NW_022747006.1:0-760 GCF_011630105.1 Anneissia japonica | reverse complement strand
CCTTGGCATGCCGCTAACCTGTCTTTTTGCACTTCATGTTTGTCTTTTTGTATTCTGTATAACATACCAAATTTATAATAAATAAAATCTCGAAGAGACACTATAGGCTTATGTTATGGATAAACTCCTTTAATTCTTTTTTTAACTTGGCAGGTGCAGAACTTATAAGATATAAGCTTAGGCCTATCATATAGTATACAAAATTATGTTTTTAAGATGATATTCCTGTCTCTTATACACATCTAGATGTGTATAAGAGACAGTTGCTCATCAGTGGGCTACTGATGGTGAACATGTCTTTGCTGATAAATTACTGTTTCTGATAAATATCAGGGAAATTAAAGCATAACCTTATACATAACGAGCTATACACATAATAAGGGAAAAGCTATAGATTTGAGGACATCCTCAACTATCAACCTACACATATTTATGTTAAAGCTACACATTTGAGGCTGATATGTTATACACAAAATAAGGGTAAAGCTATAGATTTGAGGACATCCTCACAACTATCGGCCTGCACATATTTATGTTAAAGCTACACATTTGAGGCCGATATGTTACATTGATACACATAATAAGGGTATCATACAGCTCTAGTTCTCTCAGTGTAGATAATGGGTGTGGCCTACCGTCATCATGACTTTCAACCCACAGGACAACATCTCTCGAAGAGACACTAATATATAAATTTATGGATGAAGACCACATCTTGAGTATTTTAACCCACAGAATAGCAACACTAGAAGGGACAATA
>NW_022747005.1:0-1060 GCF_011630105.1 Anneissia japonica | reverse complement strand
TACAGTATGTATATTTAATATACTGTACAAATATTATAAATGAAAAAAGTGTAAATATTAAATCTGATTGTTTAGATTACACTGATTTAATTTGAAACAATAGATATTATTTTTCTGGTATTCTTTTTAAAATGATGCCAATGATTTCAAATTTAGCATCATATTTATTGTGAGAAAAGAATTTGTTCATATTGATGTTATCTATGATGAATTATATGCAGGGCAGTTGAGAATGGTCCTGGGGCAGTGCAGGTGCCAGAGTCCCAAAGGTGGGGTATAGAGGGAATGTAGGGTGGGGCAGAAAGTCAGAGGAATGGTGGGGGTAAGGTGAAAGTTCCTCTAATCTAATTATAGGTACTTACTGTAAATGTCTAATTTAAATGATAGAGTAGATAAACTCTTCATATAGGAAACAATTTAGTAGAAAAACTTCGAAGTCGAATCTCTTTTTAAAGTATGAATAAATATTTTTGATAGGGTTTTTTCACCCTAGTAGCTCTAGGCATTCTCCCTACCTGCTCTCTTTTTCCTCTCCCCACCCCCCTTGGTGCTACAAATTATATGTCTGTTAATTTCATTTGTATTATTAATAGGGTTTTTTTACCCTTGTAGCTCAAGGCATTCTCCCTACCTGCTCTCTTCATCTAGATGTGTATAAGAGACAGCCCTTCCTTGGTGCTACAAAATATATGTCTGTTAATTTCATTTGTATTATTAATAGGGTTTTTTTACTCTTGTAGCTCAAGGCATTCTCCCTACCTGCCCTCTTTCTTCTCTCCCCCAACCCCTTCCTTGGCACTATAGATTATATGTCTGTTAATCTCATTTGTATTATTCGACAGGAAGGCTTTAAAGAAATACATGTATTATATATTATAAAACATTGCTATATACCAGTACAGCAGTTCTCAAATATGTTGGCCAGCGGCAGATGTTAAAAAACAGGTACTCTAAATGGGTCATTTTATTTGTAAGCCAAATTGAAATATAATGTTTAAATGATACTTATAATGCACTCGCTTTACTGTAGCAAATTTTAGCGTGAAAACAAATTCAATCT
>NW_022747004.1:0-664 GCF_011630105.1 Anneissia japonica | reverse complement strand
CCCCCCCCCCCCCCCAGGAGCTTGCGACTTCGGCACTCGTTTTGCAGTAAATCGGTCAAATTTTTTCCTGGATCCGCGTCTGGGAGTAGCTGCCTTTTTAATGAGGTTTTAATATAGATTTTAACCGCCGAAAGAGCAGTTTTCAAACGTTAGTTTAAGGAGGGCTGGTCGGGCTAATGAAAGATTTGTTTTTAACACTTAACTAAAGTAAGGTCTTTTAATACTGTGTACCTTTGGTTATCAGCTTAAATTTTTGTAGAACTATTTTCACATGAGAAACATTGCCAATTAGAGTTCTTTTGGGCATTCTCAAAGGAAGAGGCACTCATTTTAAGACAAATTGTGTGGTACCATTTATAGCACTTTGTACATTCAATCATTTTTTTGTTTGGCTGGTGCAAATGACAAATGCAATGTTTACTGATAATAAAAGTGTACTTTCTGAAACTGCGTTCTTTAACAGGTTTGTGAGGGAACATAGATATTGGTTGGGCTATGAGGCATTTGTGAAGGTGTTGCCTCATCATACTTTGATCAAACTCTACTGTTTGTGGATTTATCCCATTAGCGAGAGCCACAGCATTTGCAATTGCAAAAAAACCACAATCAGCACCACCGATTTGCTGTTGGGCACAAATTCCTGTCAGTTTAATTTTTCCTTGAA
>NW_022747003.1:0-540 GCF_011630105.1 Anneissia japonica | reverse complement strand
AAGAAAGCAAACACCGGATTGGATGCAAATTGTCATTTTATTCAATGACGAAAAACAATTTAATATAGTTAACTCAAAACGTGTAATAGGCATTCCAAATGTAAGGAATCACACAATGGAGTCCGTTTTTGATAAGTCGAATGCTTAGATATAGTGATATTTTCTTCGTTTTCTTTATTTTTAGGAGGGGTCACCTGAGTGTCCATGAGCTCCCACTCCGGATAGTTTTTCCAAGATAGGACTTCTTTCATATGATCTTTTTTCGATTGTTTATCAGGCTCTTCACTAACTAAATTATCTGCTTTATGCAATAGTGTTTTTACTAAGTTCCGTGTATGTGCCAGTTCAAATATTGGTCCGTGTATGTAGTTTTTCTAAAAACCTTTGTCTTAACAGATCCATCTATATTGATAACTGTATTCAAATCAAGAAACACTAGGGCCCCTTGGTTAATATCAGGTTCATTCTTCATCGGTGTGTGTAACATAACTTCTCCCTCTGTGGTCCATTTAATTTAAACTTCGAACACTGGATATTAAT
>NW_022747002.1:272-734 GCF_011630105.1 Anneissia japonica | reverse complement strand
GTCGGTCGGCCGATGCTCCGACGACGGCAGAGAGACCTTCGCTGTTTCGAACGCGCCGTCCGAGATCCGACGCCAGACGAGCATCGCTTTCGAACTGAAGTTGGAGAACGAAGAGAACTGCACCGTTCTGCGCAACGCAAGAGACGGGGATTTCGTGCACGTCGACGTGGAAGATCTCGAGGTGGTCGCCAGTAGCGTGGGAGACGAAGAGTGGTCGGCGAGGAGTCCCGGGAAACTCGCAATTGGTAACTGGCACAGCGTCGCGGTCTATAGGGTAGGACGGTCGATTCTGGTACGGTTGGACGGAGTCGTCGGAGAAGAGATTCGAAATTTTGGTGCGGTGTCAGATGCAGATATAACGGGAAACTTCTTTTTGGGTGCGTTCGTCGGATGTATAGGCAATCTGACCGTAAACTCGGAAAGCATATACACCGTGGGTTGTCGAAGCCATACGACTGCGAA
>NW_022747002.1:0-194 GCF_011630105.1 Anneissia japonica | reverse complement strand
AAGACAGCTGGCTTTAGGCGCTCGAATCACCTCGCGGACCTTCGGTGCTTACAAGTTCGAAAACTCGACGCACGGTCAGTTTCGCGTGCCCGACGACGTCCTGAACGACGACCGTAACGAGATGATTGGCTCTTTCGACATTTTCCTGCGGGAAGAACACGAAGTCGCCGGCGTACTGTACAGCGTCGGATTTC
>NW_022747001.1:0-726 GCF_011630105.1 Anneissia japonica | reverse complement strand
CTCATTATCGAACAGTTTTAATAATACATTTTGTAATTTACTGTAAAGGGTTTAAATGATCAGTTATTTACTTGCAGTATTGCAATAATGTATTTACATGAGTGTAACTGATTTTAACATGATTTTTATGATACTATCGATGATTCATTTTCTACTTGTTTACTTATTTTATTTATCTATTTTTTATCTATATTTTTTATATTAATTATTTGTATTTGTACTTTTGTATTTAGTCACCGAACAATAGATCGGACCGAACAATAGATCGGACAACCGATTTGGTAGTCAAACAGACACAGTTGAAACAAATAAAGGTTGAGATTGCTTAACTGATGGTCGCATTGTTACCTTGTTCGAGTTTGTGTGAATGACCAAAGACGCCCTCTACACCCCAAACTGGCTCCGAGCCCAAGAGCAGTTACAGTGAGTGAATACGCAGTAAGTAAATTGTACCAGTGAGTTATTCGCCAGGAAATCGTGAATAGAAGTACTGTTTATCATGGCTACCCAGCTGATAAGGCAGAGGAGAAACTGTAAAGGCACAATGACGCGAGCAGTGAACCTATTGAAGGCAGCGCTCGATGAAAAGGAGGTAAGCGTCGAGACGTTAGAAGACCTGTTTGCAAAGGTTACAACTTCATTCGAAGCGGTAGAAGTCGCGCATCGCAACTTGACAGACGAAATCGAAGATGATGAGACATTCGCAAAAGAGGAGCAATGGATGGA
>NW_022747000.1:0-580 GCF_011630105.1 Anneissia japonica | reverse complement strand
ATTACAAATTAAGATTAGTCAACACACTTGTTGATAGAATTTATAAGCTAAATAACACTTGGCTTTGCCTACATAATGATCTTTGTGACCTGAAAAATATGTTACTACGAAATGGTTACCCAATTCACATTGTTGACAAGTCTATTAAAAACTATTTAGATAACACAATCTCTGATATTACAAAGAAAACTGTCAATGATGACAATGTAAAAACACTTTTTGTTAAACTTCCATATATTGGCATATTTTCAGACAACATGAAATGCAGAATCATGGATCTTGTCAAAAAATACTGTATTGATTGTAAAGTACATGTGATATTTAGTACCACTAAAATCAGTCAGTTCTTTAGTACTAAAGATACTATCTCCAATGAATCCCGATCCTCAGTAGTATATAAATTTAAATGTGCTGGATGTAATTCCAGTTATATAGGCCATACAGGCCGTAGATTAATTACGAGGATTGGTGAACATCTTGGAAAGGATAAAAATTCACACGCACTTAAACACCTCAACGCAAACAGTAAATGTAAAATGTTGTCTGACAAGAAATGTTTCTCTATACTGGATATTGATAA
>NW_022746999.1:0-1033 GCF_011630105.1 Anneissia japonica | reverse complement strand
GATGGGTGCACGTATATCCCGAATAATATAAAACAATACGAAGTTAATCAAAATAAAGATGAACACGGTTGATATTTCAGGATATAGATAATTTATTTTACGAATATTTCAAGAGCTCCTGCTCTCTTCATCAGCATTAACCGTACTGAACATAATAATCAAAATACTAACATATTAGGTGTGGTATTAACTATGAATAAATTATGAGACAACAATGTAAGAATAGAAAAGCTGGAAATAAACTATAGCTGTGATGTCTAATAACAGTCAATGAATGTATAGCCACTTAGAATGCCAAGATCTTTATTAAGGCCTTGTTTATGGGTTTTTGATTACAACCCTATGATTACTTCATTTGCTAACACATTAAAACAAGACTACAAAACTCTTCAGGTAGACCCCACTATTAAATCTGCATTTGAAAGCATACCTGTACTAGCTCAACGCCAGCCTCGCAACCTTAAGTCTCTATTATCGTCGTCTAGATTGTTATCTCCGGCTCCTAACCAGGAAAAGGGCAACAGACCATGTGGAAATAGAAGGTGTAAACTTTGCACTATCATCAGTACTGATATTAAGTTTGTAGTACCGGGCACTAGTCACTTTATATACGGCCCCCGACGTTAGACTGTTCAGCTTCCAATGTTGTGTATTTCATTTTTTGTAATTTGTGCAATCATGGTAATTATGTAGGTGAAACTGGTTGTAGCATAAGATCGAGAATGAACAATCATAAAAGCTACATTAGGAATAAAGATTGAAAATCTACAGTCAGTGAGCATTTTAACTCACCGGGCCACTCAATATCTAACCTTCGATTCATTATTATAGGCAATGGTTACATAACGGTATACGGACATAAACCACCCAGGACATAAACCACCCAGGACATAAACCACCCAATTGGAATATACCATTGTTAAAGTGGGTGGGCAGCAGGGTGAACAATGTTGGGTGGTCTTGCTTTCATCTAGCTTTACAATAGGACTTAATTTGCTATTGTACACTTCTTTTATACGCCTTTAATTCATTC
>NW_022746998.1:0-728 GCF_011630105.1 Anneissia japonica | reverse complement strand
ACACAGTCTTCGAGGGTAAAATACGAGGAGATCGAAGATGACCAGTCGGTAAATCTCTCCACGTCATCGTCGATGATAGATACTTCGTATCCTCCGTGTATATCGCGGAGGGTCAGGCGCATTCGACGTTCGCTGCTTTCGGTAGTTGACATTCTCGAATAGTTATCTTCACAGTTTCAGATTCGATCGCGTTGTGAGAGAAGGTATCGATAACGGACGCTTTATGAACCTTTTTTGTATCTATCAGAGCACGGTGCAGGCGCACGCGTCCGTCGCGTCCATGTCGACGACTCCGAGTTCGAGATCTCCGGGCAGAGTACGTCGATCGACGAAGCGAGGAACGTTGTCGCCGACGACCTCCTCGACGCACCGCCGCAATCTCTGCCTCCTTATCCTGTTCTCGTCCATCCGGATGTCGTCTTCCACTTCCCGGTCGTCGTGCGCACCGGAGAAGAGAGGAAATACGTTGATCACCTTGTCTCTGTCCGGCTCGTGAAGCACGGTCGACTCGGACACGCACGGTGGCAGCTTGGTTCCGTTGGAGCGCAACCTCTTCCACAAGCTCGGTTGGAAGAAGTCGGCGTCGGCTGGAAATGTCGAGTTTCGTTCGTTAGGGTTAGGGTTAGGCAAAGTGAGATAGGCTGAAACAAACACTATTCCATAGAAAGTTTGAAGTTTTTCGGAAAAGTACTCGAAATATGGCGGAAAGTCAATAATTTGCACTAAGT
>NW_022746997.1:0-1076 GCF_011630105.1 Anneissia japonica | reverse complement strand
TATAAATCATCAAAGAAAGGTAAACACGGTGTTCGAATAAAGGACATGATAATACATAACATATAATACCTTTGTGAGTAGATAATAATGTATAATAGGCCTACACATGAAATGTTTTGGTGGAAATCAAATTGTAATCTTTTACACGAAAACACTATACAAGGCCTCATTGAGCCCAACTTTATTGTCAATTGTCCTTTTTTCCTTGTTTATTTTCAAGTACAGTATTTACTCATTACAGAGCATTTAAACCTTAAAGGCAAAGAGGGATATTTACTGATATAACGGTTAAAATCGTGATCAAAGCTATTCTGGTTTCGGGAACTTATTGTCTGCATGAAACAGAATAGTTTCTGGCATGATCTTATAAAGAGATGTATTCACTTCTGTGATTAAGTCAGGACTACTTTGAGCACGAACTTTTCCAACAAAGTCCCACGCTTCAGTGAGATCTGAACCCGTAGCTGTAAGTTCGGCCCGCAGGACGTACGAGAAATTTTTGCGCAAAGTAAAGCGCCGGTAAATCCCGATACTTCCTAGGCCTAGAGACTTTGGCGCATTATCAATTATGAACTGGGCTCCAGATGCTTTCATCCAGTCATCTTCAAAGTCCTTCCTCCTTGGATCCGATTCACCTTCAACCTATGTTTAAGATAAAATAACATTCACGTCATCATACGTCATTAACTATTTAACTGCATGGACGTCACCAGTTTTTTTGTCATTGTCAACACACTTATGTATATTATTATTATTATTATTATTATTATTATTATTATTATTTTATTTTTTTATTTATTATATTTGTTATTTATTATTATTGTTATTTATTATTGTTATTTATTATTGTTATTGTTATTGTTATGATTATGGTTATTATTATTGTTATTATTATTGTTATTATTATTGTTATTATTGTTATTATTATTATTATTATTATTATTATTGTTACTATTGTTACTATTGTTACTATTGTTATTATTGTTATTATTGTTATTATTGTTAATATTGTTATTATTATTATTATTATTATTAACATCATAATCATTAAATTACAATCATTCTCATAATTCATA
>NW_022746996.1:0-2038 GCF_011630105.1 Anneissia japonica | reverse complement strand
TATTATTAAAAGGTTGCTGATACATTAAAGGTAAATAAATCCCTTTATCCTCTGTATTGAAAAACCTTTTCACAAGATATGAAATATTTTTGATGCTATGGCCTTTCCAAATACAAAAAAGTCTACACAAGATGTGTATACTGTATGTATAATTCCTTATGTACATTCAGGGCTGCCAAGAGGGGAAACTGTAACAGGCGCAAGGGTTGGTGTGGGCCTCCAGTTACGAGCGTGAAGCACAAGAAAGATTGCGTGAAGGCGCAAACAATTTTTTTGATGGGGCCTTGTCAATCTGGAGGAGCCCATTATTATGGGACCCATGACATTATTGAGGGCCCATGATAGTAATTATTTTTCAAAAATATATGGGGGAAAAATGCTATCTGCAATTTTTATGGGCCCTGGTAAGCTAGGGCCCTGGGGATCTTTTCCTCCTCTCTTGGTGGCCCTGTGTAGATTCAAGCTATTTGTGTTGAATTTAAATAAAAGATTTACGTTAGATGTATGCCGTTGCAAATTAAATCTGATCATTATGTTTCAATTACAGTATAAAGAAGCTTCTGTGTGTGTGGATTTTTTTTTTTGTCATTATTTAATTTGTTTTAATATTATTATTTTTACTGAACATATTTATATACAAAGCCATGTTGATTGGTGGATGGATGGATGGATGGATGGATTGGGTTAGTTAGTCCCTTTATATTTTAGTCTTAAATCAATGTACAGTAAATATGGCTTGATAGCAGTACAGTAGATAACTTTAGAAAAGAAATAATACTGTACACTACATGAAATGCACTGGTTTAATGCCTTTTTGTTTTGATTGTAATTCTGCTACGTAACGTTTGTCAACCACCGCGTGCTGAATGGTACAACAATGTTACAATTTTAATGCTGCGTACGCAGTTTACAAAAAAAACAACAAAAAAAACATATAGATTTATATAATTAATATGACTGGTTCTTCTGATTGTGTACATTTCTAAAATGTCCAGTGAGAAACATCGAATCTTATATAGCGATTATTTTAATTTTCATATGGCCTGGATGGTATAAGAATTAGTCAAAATATCATTGACAGATTTAGATAGCTTCCTGACTAGGCCGGTGACGGTATCACTACCTGCTTGTAGTAGGCCTCCCTAGGATACGCCTCCCTAGGCATATTTGTACTCGAACCTGGGAGGGAGAAGCCAGATTGTGGACTTCAAGAACGGGAAGGCGTGAAATCCATGTTGAACCAGGTATTGCCTAAAATAATTAATATAAATTAACATTAACATTGGTGTTCCTCAGGGTAGTGTTCTAGGACCTATTCTTTTCCTCTTATTTATTAATGATATTTCACAATCTATCGGAAATGGTATCTGTAGCATTTTTGCTGATGATGTAGTTGTTTACACATCCAGTAACAACGTAACCATAATTAATGATTCATTACAAAATATAATAAACAATGTAAAAAAATGGTATAATGATAATCACCTTTCCATTAATACCGATAAAACTAAAATAATGCTTCTAAGGAATAATCACTCTAGGACCATTAATAACACCTTAAATATTGTTCTTGATAACACAAAACTTGAACAAGTTTCCAGCATAAGGTACCTAGGAGTTATAATTGACGACACTCTAAGTTGGAAACAACATGTGCACAATATTTCTAAAAATGTGGGATTTAAAATTACAATGTTGGGCAAAATGTCAGGGTTTCTTAATAAATCACTATTAGAAACTCTTTACTTATGTACTATTCAGCCTTATTCTGATTATGCTATAACTGTTTGGGGAAATTTGTCCGAACTTAATAAGAAAATTGTTAAAAGACACCAGAGAAGGGCGGCTCGTATTATAACGGGTAACTTTGATTATCGAAATATTAGAGGTGATGATATTATTCAGTCTTTGTCCTGGCAATCGTTTGAAGAGAGAAGGGATTTTGCCATTGCATGTCTTATGTATAAATGTAATCAAGGTCTTGCGCCGCAAAGGCTTTTAAATGAAATTGTATTAGTATGTGATAGGCACACACATT
>NW_022746995.1:0-1109 GCF_011630105.1 Anneissia japonica | reverse complement strand
CATATTTGAGCTCCCATGTTTCATAGCTCATGTACTCAACACTGCCCCACAGTATACACACTCTATCTTTTTTAAAAACATTTGTTTTGTAAAACTTATCAGAAAATTACCATGCAAAAAAATAGTAAAAATCAATGAAATACCAACTCAAGTTATGGAAGGTGCTAGAGGTTTAAGAAAGATTTGTCTCTTGCACTGCTACATGGGCCCTTTTCTGAGATTCTCCCTCAGTTTGCACCTCTTTTTTACTGGGCTGGATCCGTACTGGCCAGCTGCCCAATGACTTGGACATTTTTCCACAACAAGCCTCTCTTATAACATATATGTATTGAGTGTGTTATGTATGATTTTAAAATGTTTTAATTTATAAATTGATGCCGTTACCTGGTAGTTGATTTTCTTTTTTTTACTTCAGCCTTTCAGCATCTTCTAATGTCAGTGACCAAATCGACTCAGTCAAAGAGCATCTGAATGTTTTAAAAATTGATCAAGTGGTTAATGAATTAAGGTAATGTCTGTGATGTCATTAGTTGCATCATTATTGTGAGTTGATTGGTTGTATTTTTTACTTAAAATCCAATTTGTGTGATTTTATTGGTTGCATTACTTCAGTAATAACCTATGATGTCATTAGTTGTATATATATATATATTATATATATATATATATATATATATATATATATATAGTGATTTGATTGGTTGTATTTTTTACTTAAAATCTAATTTGTGTGAGTTCATTGGTTGTATCATTATCCTTATTATTTCAAATCTAATTCCTGTGTTTTTATTGGTTTTGCTACTCAATAATAGGTGTAATTCAATTAAATATGCAAGTAAACAAATATTGAAAAAAGTATTAGCTTAAACACAGCTAGCGTTTTATTAACATGTGTATTGATTGTGAATTTTTTTTATATATTTTTAAAAATACATTTTAGATCTTCATTGGCAGAAGAAACAGCAAGATTATTGAATGACATACGATTCTTACAAAATTGTTTAGAAGAAGAGAAAGATTTCAGATGTCAGTCAGCAATGACAATGACGATCAAAAGAGAACCTACTTTATCAGGTGATGTATATTACATAAAGGGAGCTTTTGATTTG
>NW_022746994.1:0-821 GCF_011630105.1 Anneissia japonica | reverse complement strand
ATAATTCACCACTATAGACACTTTTTGATAAAAATAAAAAATTACGACTTTGTTACCCAATGAGAAGTGTTCTAATATAGACAATGGGTTGTGTCTCATATTATTTGTTATATTTTTATTATTCATTATTTTCATTTGACTCGCATAAATAATTTTGTTCGAACAACATTTATATGCAGTTGTACTTCGCAGCACTTCACTTGCAATTTGCAATTTCTAGTTATAGGCAATAATAATTACATTTATGTGTGTGAGATTTTGTTCCTCAAGCGTGACTCCCACATTTGCGGTTTGTCTCACGCCAAATGTATGAGCCTTGACGTGTTTATGCAGCTGTGATTGTTGTTATTATGGGTGGTATATTGACATGTGATGGGTGTATTCATGTGAGTGCTGGTTAAAATTGAATAACTTGAAGTTACCCAATGAATAAGAGTAGTTGTACAGTTGTAAATTCAGTTGTTTTCTTTGACATAACAAAGTAGCAACACACTGTACAGACATTTGTTTCTATAGTTATACTACACTTGTCCCCATCAACACATTAACTTTTCTTCACAATGTTATTATTTTACAGAAGGAGAAAAGCTGAAGTTTAGTCAAGACATTAATGACATCAACAGAAAAATGAGATTACTAGAAGCTCACAGTTTAGTGTGTAAAACTGATATTGCTCGTTATCAACAGTACAAAGATCGATTGATGGCACGACTACAGCATGACTGTAAACAGGACAAGTAAGTTTGTTTTTTTTTTAAACAGAAGTATCAAGGAATCCTTATCTAGTAGGGGTTCACTCTACTTAAAACAGAAGTATCAAG
>NW_022746993.1:0-699 GCF_011630105.1 Anneissia japonica | reverse complement strand
TTGTTCGTTGGTGGCGCACCACTTTTCTATAAAAGGCCACCGTTAATCTATCCTGGATGGCTTGTACAACTGTTACTAGGTGATATATAAATCAGACCCGACTGTCGGTTTCATAGACGATTAGAGAAAATAATGTTGAAATTATTGCCGCAATTCAATGATTTACCATTGTATTTGGTTCGTTAAGATTATAAAGAAATTTTAGCACTTTTGGTTAATTTTGAATAAATAGTATATTATAAGTAATCATATTTTCAATAAAAATGTTTGATGTATTTAAGAAATCATTGAATGTGATTGATATTTAATTTACTATCTCGGCCAGGTTTTGGCACACCATACGCCCACAAATTGCTTGAAGAGAGAGTCATTATTTATTGTAGCGTTTCCTTTTTTTGTTTGCAGCGTTTCTGTTTAGTTTGCAGTGCGCTCTCTTTTTTGTTTGCAGCGTTTCTGTTTTTGTTTGCAGCGCGTTTCTTTCTTTTGCAGCGCGTTTTCTTTTTTGTTTGCATCATTTCTTTTTTGTTTGCAGCATTTCTTATTTGTTTGCAGCATTTCTTTTTTGTTTGCAGCATTTCTTTTTTGTTTGCAGCATTTCTTTTTGTTTGCAGTGTGTCCCTTGTGGGCCATCGTACTTATAGTATAGATATATTTAAATGTGTATGAAGGTCACTTCTCCAAAAAATTGTTTTACAGTTT
>NW_022746992.1:0-13131 GCF_011630105.1 Anneissia japonica | reverse complement strand
TTAAGTTTCAATGCAGATCGCAAGGACTTATCAAACCAAGGGGGAAGATGTTTTTTAGGAGTGATTGTAGGAACATTATCCTTAATAGCAGCATGAACAACAGAACAAAATGTGTCTAGAGCATCGTCAACATCAACATTCGATAATATATTATTCCATGAAATGTGGTTAAAAGTATTACTTAACTCAAACCAATCAGTTTTAGAAAAATTAAAGACAGGTCTACTGCAAAATTTTTGTTTGCGAGGATTCATAAATTCAAGTTCAATATGAAGTGAATCATGATCGGACTTGAAAATATCATCGCCAACAGAAACTCTGCAATTACGGTAGGAATTATTACATAAAACAAGATCTAAACTATTTTTGCCCCTAGTTAAAAAAAAATTATGCTGAACAAAAGAAAAACTGTTTAAAATAAGGTCTTTGAAGGAGATATTGATAACATTGATATTCAAACATGTATGACCACCATCAGAATTCCACGTGAAATCTGACAAATTAAAATCGCCAATGAGCATTATATCGGAGGATGGTTCAAACTGATACAACTGAACTAGTGATCTATGGAGAAGTTCAAGATATTCACACTTGGAATTAGGTGGTCGATAATACAATCCAATTATACATTTTTTAGTATTCGATGCCTTGAGTTCAATCCATAATAGTTCATTGCCGGGTATATCATATTCAAATAATCTTCTAGAACGATATTTTTCAGTAACCAGGAACATCAATCCACCACCACGTTTATTGTTCTGACGATCCAAGCGATATAGAGCATAGTTGGAAAGGCGAGTTCGGCGTCGTCCATATTTATTTAACCAGGTCTCGCAGAGTGCCACAATGTCATACTTGTCATTAACTAGATTCGCCATTAAAACTGACCTATAGTCATCCATCTTATTTTTGACACTGCGGACATTTTGATAATAATAATAATAATAATATTTGATAATAATAATAATAATTATTATTATTATTATTATTATTTATTATTATTATTATTATTATTATTAATTATTATTATTATTATTATTAATTATTAATTATTATTAATAATAATAACTATTTATTATTATTATTATTATTATTATTATTATTATTATTATTATTATTGTTATTGTTATTGTTATTGTTATTGTTATTGTTATTGTTATTGTTATTGTTATCGTTATCGTTATCGTTATCGTTATCGTTATCGTTATCATTATCATTATCATTATCATTATCCTTATCATTATCCTTATCATTATCATTATCATTATCATTATCATTATCATTATTATTATTATTATTATTATTATTAAGAAAAACTCAGCCTGGTCAGAAAAGTGTATCATACCACGAACACTAAGGTCTCTGAATTCAGTAAGTAATTTCAAAAAAGTACTGATTGTCATTTATATCTTCTGTCTATTTGTCTCTATGTTCATTCATCCGCTAATTAATTAACTTGATTGATTTACTTTATTTAAAAATAAATCCATAAACATGTGTATTATTATTATTATTATTTTAACTATGGCTACATATGTTTTACCTGTTTTGTATGAATTTTTCCAATTCCTTTTGATTTGATCTTTTTATTTACTATAATCGTTATATTTGAATTATTCATATATTGTAATAGGCCCTATTTGTTCCTGGAATTGAAAATAAAGTCGTATTGATATATATTGATTGAATGTTGTCTATTTATTTTATTTCATTACGGTATATTTAAATGTGTTGTGTTAAGTTTCGGTAATGTAGGAGACAATTACCAACTGCTTTTGATAACTTTCTTCACACTTTCGAATCTGCACATACACATTATAATACCAGAAACAAAGAAAATATAATTATATATTGCTATTAAAAGAACCAACATTGGACAAAAGGGTATTACGTATGCAGGGTCAAGAGTGTGAGACTACTTATCAAGAGAGCTAAGAAACTGCGTGAATATTAAAATGAACATTAACAAATGCATTAAATACAAATTACCTAAATATAAACAAAATTCATAAAGGTGTTTACCTGCCTTAAATTGTTATATATGTGGTGAATACTGTATCTCATTTAAAAACAACAATAATTTATACATATGATTAGATAGAACAACTGATTTATTATTGTTTTTTTTTTCTTTGTTTTGCTTTTTATGTTCAGTTCATCTTTGTAAGCAATGCTTTTGATGGGATACCATTCTCCACATTATGAAAGAAATGATATGTAATGCGTAGGCCTATGTAAATTTGTAAAATTTGTGGAATAAAAAGAAACATATTTCCCGACATTTTTTTTTCTCATCATATACCAATTTGAGTAAGGACAACATGTTTGTGCCGATTTTTCACCAAGGCGCATGCACAGATCTGGAAGAAATATATCGTAGCACCATTCTCATTTTTTTTTCATTATTGACATATTTTGAGTTCCTATTTATGTCTATTAAAATATCATAAAAAAAGTTTTACAACACCGGTCTACAAAATATTGGAAGAGGACTTGTTACACTACAAAAGCTACAAATTTATTATTCCAATTACTACGTTCGTACAGTAAAAGGAGCAGTAGAGCTCCTCCTTTCGGACATCTCTGGATCCGCCCTATATAGTGTGTCTTGAGTTGGCAAAAAAGTGTAAATAGTCAGCAGCTTTTTCCTTCTTTAGGGGTGGGGGAGGGTCATTCATGAGAATAATGTTCAGGCTGATATTACTGTTGGCTTTTAAATCGCTCAAAAGATGGGAGGGTGACAAGACAAAAGACGATTCGCCAAGTCATTTGAACTTTTCATTCATTCTTTCATCCAAACTTATTTCATTCATCCTGTAGATAATTTGGACCCACCCCAAATACCTTACAGCCCCGCTAAAAATAATAATTTATTTTGTACTTTCTTCGAAGCATTTTCTGCATCGTACGCAACGAGTCAATCGCTCCATATGAGCGCCTGATGATTCGATGACGTCTGTTGAGCGGAACGTTTAAAATCCTCTATGGAAACCGCGTCAGTCGAGGACCGCTGGCATCGGGAGCACAAACCCAACAACAGTTTAATTAAAGAAAAATAAAACAATGCTTTATAACTTGTCTTATTTATTGAAACGTCATTATTCGCGCTCGTCTGAAACATATCCTTACAGACGAACTTCCTCTTAAATACATGGTACCAATCTTGTTTTCATTCAAATGTTTGTGCAGATTTTACTCGGATATCCATTTCATTTACATTCTTATCTTACAAGATCATCAAGCACGATAACTGAGTATACAAGCAAAGTCAAGGAAATCGGACAGTTACAACCCAGGTCTGTCAAACAAAAAGTCTGTCAAACATTTACAAATTAATTAATTGATAACCTAATTGATAACCCAAAACATTTAAACACAAAAATCACAACAATTAAGATGCAAACATGCAGACAAAATATATACGGTGTATGTTCAATGCACTAAGTAATGCTGATCATTATTGTTATTATTTATATATTAAATAATATCAATTACCTGTACATGTAATATTTTTAATATCCTAATACTGTATCACATAAAATAATTCAATCTCTGTCCTGTCTATCCTAGCCTCCTAGGTTTTAAAACCCTAAAGTAGCTTTAACACATTTAAATATGCATAATACTCTGTCTTATTCTAACTTAAGTATGGTTCTTGGAATCCTACAGGTTCTGAATCTAATCATAGTCTATCATCAATTTACGTAATCCTGCTGATCATTTTCCAAAAGCAACCACCAAACTGAAAATATATCACCATCAATGGAATTAGGCTTGTTAGGATGAGTCTATGGTCCAGGAATTATTTTGATTATATTATGTATTATAGAAAACAAAGAATTTTGTAAATGTATGTTGTTTTGTGACATTTTTGTGAAGGCGGAAAAGAGGCCGCAACCGTTCTTAATAAAATAATATAACTATATAAATGACTGTTCATCTTCAAATGTATGTAAATTATAAGGCATTACATAAACAATATAAACAGGTCTCCCTCTAATTAAAGACCACTTTTGAAACCGGGATTTCCATTGGTATTTAGTAGCTTAGGAATTCGATTTTCAAAAAGAAACAATTTTAATTAAGCATTTGTCACTTATTAGAATAATAAAGATAAAAGACATTTAATATGGACCAGAAAAATGGTCTTTAATTGGAGGGGTCTTTAACTACATGGAGACCTGTATTTAATGTATTGACACGATTACAATACCAAAAAGCAATATGGCATTTGACAGATCAGTGTGTGAGCATTGTACCCTATTACAACCTCCTAGGTACATTAGTAATACCTCATGAATATTCATATGTAATAATGACATCATTACTTTATGCAAATGCGAATTTTGTACACAAAAATGTACAGAGGAGGGAATTGTGTTTAGCTCCCCGACAGAGGGAAAGAGAAGCTACATGGGTCCTAAATTCCCCCCACACCCTCCACACCCTCCACACTGGTGCAACCACTGATTCTTCGTACTAATTATGAATGCCACTTCTGACATCCAATTTGTAAAAGGCCTACCTGTAACACGAGAAACATAAGCGACTGGTTGCAGGAGATTTTTTATTTAAAAAAATATACTATAGTTTGTATGGGACTATAAAATAATAATTTATAGGCCTACCTCTTCCCAAATCCATTAATTATAGTTCTATCGAAAATATGTATATCACAACGATAACGTTGAAGATGCAAAACCTATGTCTTTCGTAAAATTAAACGGTTAATACATGTCCCTCTATGGACTTTCCACGTGTTTTTAAGCTATAAAGATAGTAACAACATAGCATGTATGAAGACTATATTCTGGATCAGTCCTCTGACCTTTGTCAATACATTACTTTCACCAATAATGTTTATTATGAGCCTATTATTCCACTTTAGGTACTCACCAACTGTTACCTCTCTCTGTTCACACCATCCTCCGCTGCTCACACTTACTACTATAACATAGGCCTATATATATATATATATAAAACAAAACAAAACAAAACAAAAAAAAAAACAAAAAAAAAAACCAGCATGTCTTGTACACGTGTTTATTCAAAATACATGCATATTTTAATAAAAGAAACAATTACACTAATTTATTCAAATTTGTTCAGGCCTGTCATTACCTTGTGAATTCATGCTTGTCGATAATTTTAAGCTAATTCAGTGGCGGATCCATGAATTTAAAATACAAGGGGCCCAGTAGACAACGGCGGCGGACCAAGGGACCGCCAAGGGCCCCCAATCGGGGTCCACCACCTGGAAGCTACGGATATTTGACGAAGTTTGGTGAATTTTATATTATTATAAGTTATTTTATAGGCATCAAGCTACTTTATTATGACTTAATATTTGTTATAATTTCCAGTGTACGGATTCATGAATTCGAAATAGAAGCCCAAGGAGGGTACTTCACAGATAGAAGATCTATCTACCTGAGCCCCACCATAGTTGGGGCTGAGGTAAGAAAATTTGTGATTATGGCACCTCTAGATGGCCGGAAATTGCACTTAAAATTTGAATATAATTATCTTTATACAGTATTTCCATTTTTTTAAATTGAACAATTTTCTTTTTGGTGTATGGGGGGGGGGGGGTGACAGGCCGGCTGGGTACCCTTGAATCCGCCTCTGGGTACTTCAGCAGATGGAGGATCTGTATAGCACCTCAGCCCCAACCATAGTGGTTTGTGATTATGGCACCTCTAGATGGCCGGAAATTACACAAATTTTAGTAAAATTTTCTTTTTTGCTCATTTTTTTTTTAATAAAAAAAAAATTAACATTTTTAATCCGCCACTGCAATTGATCCAGTTTTTATAGTGCATGAGAATTTAGTTTAATGTGTAAATGTTGACTTTATTATGCATTTTTATTAAAGACAGAATATGATACAAATATAATTTTTTATATTTGTAATTGATGTAAACAATATAGATCCGTACGATATAGGTCTGCCAAACTTTCACATCCAAGTCCTCATCAGATCGTAGCGCCCAGATTACAGGGCCCTTAAAGTCCAGGGACCCTGGATAGCCAGTAAAAGCTCACGTGTTACGCCACCGGCATAGGTTTTCAATTGCTTTGCACTATTTTTGATCCACCTGCTATAAAATCATACAGGCTTCGTGATTGATTGATCCGATCAGATTTCACTTTCTCTTTTATCACCTATAAAATTATCGTAGATAATTAATCGTACACACTGACCTCTCAATTTATTCATAAACCAGTGAAAAAATAGATAATTGATAGAACAACTGATTTATCATTGTTCTTGTTTTGTTGTTTCTTTGTTTTTGCTTTTTATGTTTAGTTTATCTTCGAAGGATCCCACATGTAGAGCAATGCTTTTGGTGGCATACCATTCTCCACATTATGAAAGAAATGATATGTAATGTGCAGGCCTATGTAAATTTGTGAAATTTGTGGAATGAAGAAAACAAAATCACATATTTCCCCGACATTTTTTCTCATCATATACTAATTTGAGTAAGGACAACAATGTTTGTGCCGATTTACCATCAAGGCGCGTGCACAGCTCTGGAAGAAATATATCGTAGCACCTTTCTGTTAAATTGGCATATTTTGAGTTCCTATTTATGTCTATTTAAATATCATGAAAAAATATTGGACGAGGACTTGTCATGCTACAAAAGCACATGTGACAATTCATTATTCAAATTATGTTTGTACAGTAGTGAAAGGGGCAGCATAGCTCCTCATTTCGGACACCTCTGGATCCACCCGGACCATGCGAGTGCTTTTTTTAGCTGGCAAAAAAGTGTAAATAGTCAGCAGCTTTTTTCTTCTTTAGGGGTGGGGAGGGTAATTCATGAGAATAATGTTCAAAAGATGGGAGAGTGACAAGACAAAAGACGGTTCCCCAAGTCATTTAAACTTATTTCATTCATTCTTTCATTCAAACTTATTTCATTCATCCTGCAAATAATCTGGACCCACTCCAATACCTCACAGCCTCGCGAAAGACCGCCGGAGTTCACTAAAAATAATTTAGGCCTATCTTGTACTTTCTTGGAAGCACTTTCTGCGTCGTACGGCAACGAATCAATCGCTCCATATGAGCGCTTGACGATTCGACGACGTCTGCTGAGCGGAACGTTTAAAATCCTCTATGGAAATCGCGTCAGTCGAGGACCGCCGGAATCGGGAGCACAAACCCAACCAACACTCTAATTAAAGGAAAATAAAACAATGCTTTATAACTTGTATTATTTATTGAAACGTCGTTCGTTATTCGCGCTCGTCTGAAACATATCCTTACAGACGAACTTCCTCTTAAATACATGGTACCAATCTTGTTTTCATTCAAATGTTTGTGCAGATCTTACTCGTATATCCATTTCATTTACATTCTTATCTTAAAGATCATCAAGCATGATAACTGAGTATACAAGCAAAGTCAATGAAATCGGACAGTTACAACTCAAGTCTGTCAAACAAAAAGTCTGTCAAACATTCACAAATTAATTAATTGATAACCCAAAACATTTAAAACACAAAAATCACAACAATTAAGATGCAAACATGCACAGACATAATGTATACCGTATATGTTCAATGCACTATGATATTCTAATTTATATGTATATGTGTATATACATACATATATATATATAATAACTTCTGTCTCTTATACACATCTAGATGTGTATAAGAGACAGCAGTAATGCTGATCATCATTATTATTATTTATATATTAAATAATATTAATTACATGTAATATTCCTAATATCCTAATACTGTATCACATATATAAAATAATTCAATCTCTGTCCTGTCTATCCTAGCTTCCTAGGTTTTAAAACCCTAAAGTAGCTTTAACACAATTAAAATATGCATAATACTCTGTCTTATTCTAACTTAAGTATGGTTCTCGGAATCCTACAGGTTCTGAATCCAATCATAATCTATCATCAGTTTACGTAATCCTGCTGATCATTTTCCAAAAGCAACCACCGAACAGAAAATATATCAACATCAAAGGAATTAGGCTTGTTAGGCTGAATATTTTGTCCAAGAAATTATTTTGATTATATTATGTATTATAGAAAACAAAGAATTGTACTTTGGCAAAATAAAAACAAATAATGCATATAAGCAGACCTCGCATAGCCCTAGGATTGCAAGTGTATGTTGTTCTGTGACATTTTTGTGAAGGGGAAAAGAGGCCGCAGCTGCTTTCATTTCAGAGTTCTTAATAAAATAATAATATACCTATATAAATGACAGTTCATCTTCAAAAGTATGTAAATTAGTTAAGACATTACTTAAACACATTATACAGGTCTCCCTCCAATTAAAGACCACTTTTGGAATCAGGGTTTCCATGCTCTTTAGTAGATTAGGAATTCAATTTTCAAAAAGAAACCATTTTAATTAAGCATTTGTCACTTATTAGAATAATAAAGATAAAAGACATTTAATATGGGACCACAGAAAAATGGTCTTTAATTGGAGGGGTCTTTAACTACATGGAGACCTGTATTTAATGTATTCACACGATTACAATACCAAAAAGCAATATGGCATTTGACAGATCAGTGTGTGAGCAATGTACCCTATTCCAACCTCCTAGGTACATTAGTAATACCTCATGAATATTCATATATAATAATGACATCATTACTTTATGCAAATGAAAATTTTGTACACAAAAATGTGTGAATTTGATAGATGTTAATGACTTGATAACATTTCATCTAATTTGATAAGATTATTCAAATGGTCAAATTCGTTATCAATCATGTCAAGGCATTTTTATAGGGTAAGGGAAATTAAAGCATGATTAGTTCTTAGTACATTCTTGTTGAAGCTTCCTTCGGGGCTTATTTTTATAGTCCCCTTCCTCAACAGACTCCCTGAGGATCCGCCATTGAGGAAAAAGTTAAAAACCACTATTGACATGGCCAATTTGAAATTAATAAATTGTGATGGCGTATTGAGGAGGATGTCACATAATTATGAGGTCACCTATTTGGTCATACGATTCATTGGTACTGTAATACATAAACATATGCTGAGTGTACAACTGTACGTGAAAGTATGAAAATATTGACAATAACAGTAGATGACTGACCGATTACTAATGTTGTTCATTATCCACGAGATTGACTTTTAAAATTTTCAACAACTTAACCAATCTTGTTGACATCCATATCTTGATAGTTTTAACTAAAGCTCTCTCCAGACTAACAAATTTTCTTTGACCAAAAACTGTTGTATGTCCATAATTATATAGTCATGATGTAACTATATGTGGTCATGATATGATGTCATCATGACCATATATAGGCATGTCACATGTTTTTTGTCAAATACTATACTCTGGACAGGGCCTTAGTTTAGCTATATCCTTCAATATTTATCAATCAAACTTGATGTCTGTGTTTGTCATATCAAGGTATCAAAATCCAATTATAAATTGTGATCTGAGTGAACTGGCACGGTATCCACGGTGCTTTTCAATGCTGAAATAGCTCTCCAACCTCAGGACGTACACTGAGTGATAGATTACTTAGATTAGGAAATAAGAGTTACTATGTATAGCGTCGCTATTAACATGAGCAAAGACATGAGTGGACAACTAACTAAGATTGTGTACATTTTACCTGCAGATAACATGCACGGAACATCGTAAAAACATTGATATACAGCAGTAAAGACAGATAACACTTTATTAAACTTATCAGAACTTACTTTAAATAACTTAGTAATACATAAACAGTGGCAGCACCATTTTAAAATCTTGGACCTTTTAAGAAAAGCAGATCTGATATAACAAGGTTTACAACAAATTTTTTTTTTACAGAATATTTCTTTGTCTGCTTTATATTTTTGCCCATGTGGAAGGGTCTGTTATAACCGTCACAGCCCGCTTCAAATTCTTATCTATAATTAGTACTCCTAGTTTCGCCTCAATCTCTGATATTCGGTACTCAAATCTGTAGCAATAAGAAAAAAATGAGAAAAATAAAGTCTACATATTAAAAGGACAGGGTCTACATTAGACAATTCACAATGTAGACATCAGATAAAATATTTATAAACGTATTGATTTTTTTCCCTAATGAAAACAAATATGAACTATGAAAGCATAACTAAAAATACCAAGCAGATCGTGAAAGTGCAACCTTGATTGCTTTTGTATTTGTTATGTTCTTATCATCACAATGACTCACACACACAAAGTGATTGATAAAGTAAATATTTATATAAAGGCACGCCATTAAACATCCCAATGTTTAAATTCTTGGAAGATGAGTTTTTGGCAATATTTAAAATAAGAAATGAAGAAGTGGTTTGGTGGTTAAGATGCTCTCCTTCTAATCCCAGGGTCATGGGTTCAAATCTAGTTATACACCAGGATATTTTTTTTCTCCCTGTGCCTCGTGATGAGACTTAGATGGCTATTAGGCCAAAAGAAAGACTGCTGTGTTGCCCAAGCAGTGACAGATTCAACGAAGAGGGAGCAGCCGGCTCAGTCACCCCCCACCCACTAAATTTTTCAAAACTATTTAAAAAAATTGAGAAAAAAACAGAAAATTGCATTCAAATTAAAGTTTGCGAGTGCCATTTCCGGCCGTCTATAGGTGCCATAATCATAACTTTTCTACAACCTCCATCTGTGAAAATCCTTCCCTGGGCTGCCACTATTTTTAATTCTTAGATCTGCCAAGAAAAAGTGATGTCTGGAAGTCAGCATAAGTAATCGGCATTCTTTTTTTTTTTAATTAATTAAAAACCAATCAATCGCTCACTTTAATGGAGTAACAATCCAACATTTATGATCTAAAATGTTTACAAGAGAATGAGGGGGAAATAAAATTCTATAAATTTCTTATATTAAAAGGGCAAGTCCAATAAAATAACGAAGAAACATAATACTGTACTAGTTAGAAGAAGCAAGTACATTTAATATGATGATACAGTATGAGGTAAATTCTTCCAGTAACGAGACTTGCTTAATTTGTGTGGCGAATATCAGAGAATAGCAAGGTTTTAATTCTTCTTTTTAAATACCTAAACCTAGTCTTAGCCACAAACAAACAGAATAGCTTAGCACTTATATACACTCTACTGTACATTCTCTATACAATTTTACAGTATAATATATACAACAATATACATGTTATTTACAAATCACTTTACAGAAGGATAATATACACGGTTAGGATGCAAACAAAAACAATATACATCTAACAAACATAATTTTAGATGAACTTAGTATATTGGATATTTTTAAAGTTGATTTCCATATAAGTTTTCTATAATGTTACACTGTAAATTAAAATAAATAGGACCCAAAATTCAAAACAAATTGAACCATAATGTTTCATAGCAGTGAAACAAAACATAAAAAAAAGTTAAATTATCAGAGGATAAGAGTCAAAGTGATTTGAAGACATGTTCCCTATATGTAATAGTCTACAAAGAGAAGAAACAAATGACCTGACTGATAATCAAAATTGCTAACTGACCTTTTAAGAATTGGACAAGTCTGGGATGTCAAATACTTAGAAATGACACCAATTTCCAATTTCAAGTATTAAGATCTATGCAGTCGACATCAATCATAATTTCTTAATTGCACTTTCATGAGTTGCAATCATATGATTCATGCATCAATAAACCATCTGGTAGATTCAACTGTGCATGCCTATGTCAAAGGTCATGAAATATAAGAAAATCATGCAGCCTATAACATGTACTTAATATTCATAGTGTTTGCAAATGCTTTGTGTAATAAGCTAGATTACTTATATGACATTCAACAATCACATGTGCAAATAAAATTACCAGATGGCTTATTGAGTACACGGTACACCATAATGTAAACAAGTGCATTGGAAATACAAATGAGGCTGTCCACTGCCATCCAATCACAAAATTGAGAGTTCAGTATGTTTATATTTTTAACATGCTAAACTGAAACAATGATGTGCATTGGCTGGACAAAAATAGCAATATCATTTTAATTATAAATTATCTCCGTTTACAGAGTTAATCTGAAGATTGTGTGTTACAGGAATTGGTGCAAATTACACAGATTTTATGAGAAGAAATATGAAGACACAGCCAGAGTTGCCACAATTCTCAAACCTAGCCTATCCTGCCTGTCTTAACAACCTAACCACTATTAGGCCTACCATCTGACTTACATACTCCTTAAAAAATTGATGACACTAATGCTGACCTATGCAGTTTACCTCATCAGTTAATTAAATTAATACAATTGATAAAAAATAAGAGTATTTAAAAACATGGTTTGGGTAAAAAGGAATCTTTAAAAATAGTTTCAAAATTAATTATATTTTTTTGCCTTCAAATTTGTAAAAAAAGAAAAACTTTTTATATTCTTTCTAGTAGTTTCTTAGGGAATCATATACTGTACTTTTAATTAAAAACTTCGCCGAGTTTTGGTTTAAAATTTGAATTCCTATATAATTTGTCTTTAAATCCACAAGTAATTAGATCTTAGGAATTGGAATTTCAAATAAAGTTTTATATTAAAAACATTTAGCTCTTGATTTTAATTTAATTCTTGTTCCAATTGAGTACTTTAGTAAAAATTTGGATGGAATGTGGAATAATCGAAAGCAGGAAGTATTATGCAAAATATATTCGTAGCGAAGATAAAGATGTAAATCAAATTGATTCATTTTATTATTTCTGCATATAGTTTGATTTCTTTAGCAGAGGTAAAATATTATACAATAACACTTTATGCTTTTCCTTTTTGTCGTTTTTTGGCTGCCTTCATAAATTCCTTTAATCGAATCGCCTGCATCGCGTACCGGTGCCTGATCTCAGCGATGTGATCTTCTTGTTCTTTATCCAACATCATCAAGAAGTTGTTCAACTCAGCATTACTAAAGTTTTCCCACTGTAAGACAAAAAAGAATTTATGAATATTTGAATAATAGCATAACAATAACAATAATAATAAATTTGTGTAATTAAGTGATTCTTGGCCCCTAATGATCAGCATTGCTGGATGGGTCACCCTCTTGAAATACAGTATTAAAAAAAAATAAATAAAAAATAAAATAAAATAAAATAAAAAATACAATAGTTCAAATCCTATTAATTTAAATATCACAAAAAAAAAAAAAA
>NW_022746991.1:0-937 GCF_011630105.1 Anneissia japonica | reverse complement strand
CTATGGACCAGATCTTTGCAGATACGGATAGTGAAGATAACTTTGAATTGGATGATTCTTGCATTGCTTTTCCCCCAGTCGACTATGATAGTGACGACAGTGATTCTAAGGACGAAAACGATGATTCTCTCAACTTGGGAGGCCCTGCACAGGGTCAAGGTGGCAATGCCTTGTCCGCAGATTTCCTTTCCACATTTCAATAGAACAGGCTAATTTTTATAGTTCTAAAATAAAGTAACCGTATGATGTTTGCAACGATGCATTTATATTTACAACCTGGATTATATAAAGCATAAATAAAAACGTATGGCAAAAAGTATATCTAACAGTAATTTTCTGCAAAATTTTATATTTTCACAATTTTGAAGAAAAACTTTGATTATTTGCGGTTTTGGAATAAAACGATCAAACTAACTCATTTTTTTTTTGTTTTTATTCATCTTGTGTGTCTGCATCATTATAAAGTGAAAAAAAAACATTCCATAAAAATTTCATTGGGAAAAATTGGGTTTTTTATCAAAATTTGAGAAAAAACAGAAATTCAAAATGGCGACTTTGAGGTCACATGACTACCTAATTATGCAAAATACCAAATATCAATGTTCCTCGCGTAGGCCAACCTATTGCTCGCCCCAACACACAAAAAGAATTTCGAAATAACCTCTTTTAGTATTTTTTTGGAATTATTTTAAAAATTAACTTTTTTCGTTAAAAAAAGTCCCAGCACAGGGGGTGCATATACCTACAGCAGTGAAAGGGTTAAATTCAATAAATATTTATTTTCATTTCCATTTTCATAATTAATATAAACATTTTTTTTTACAAAAACAGTGGGGGCAATATCTTAAAAGCTCAGAAGCTTGCAGCAGGAAAGTCGTTGAGAATAAACAGAGATAACAAAAACAAAGAACATTCAAGAGAAATAAAAGACAAGGAA
>NW_022746990.1:0-680 GCF_011630105.1 Anneissia japonica | reverse complement strand
GATCTTGTTAATGAACTTTTTCAGCATCTGCTCTTCCGTTTGTGTTGGATGGTCGAGCGTAAAACACCATCTCTTCGTACGCGGACCAGATCTACATTTCCTTGTGCGATTGTTTTCCCCTGTTTTGCCACTACCAGGTTCACACTTTGGCATGTTGACGGCTCGGTCGCAGTAAGGTAACTAAGTGTTGCTGAAGTTATTTCCAACTTTGTTCTCTATCGAAGCTAATACAAGACGTCATCGGTACTGGCCGTCTACGTCATCGGTCCCGAACGAAGTTACGAAAAAGGAAACTTTAGATTCGAAGCTAAATAATCGAAGAAGACTAAAATGTATCGTTGAACTTGATTTTATTTCAAACTTTGTAAGTAATCTGATATTTGAAATATATCTTGAAAAAACGTTATTTTATTTACAACATCTAATAATAAAAAATTTGCGTTATTCGAAAATAAATATTGTCTCTGCGATTCTGTCATCGCATGCCGTAGCTCGTTTTTATGTCCTGCACCATCGTTCGGCCGCTGGCGATCGATTCGTAGACGTCCTTCAGTTCACGAATGCGTATGTTTCGTTCGCTCGAAAACACATCTCGTTGAATACGTTCGTCGATGTTCTTGCAAGCTCGATCGAGGTGAAACAGGACGTCGTGTTCCAAATCTTTCAGTCCCATTTTGTTC
>NW_022746989.1:0-739 GCF_011630105.1 Anneissia japonica | reverse complement strand
AACAAACTACTATTGATTACTTCCTATCTTCAAAGAATATTCTCAACCATGTAAAAGAATTATTGGTAGATGAATTAGGAATCTATGGATTTGGTAGTGATCATAACATGTTATTACTAAAACTGAATATGAAAAACTTAAAAAAAGATTATTGTAAAAATCATAAAAAAATTATTTGGGATATTAAGATGGATGAAGATTTTATATTATACAAAGAAAAGTTAGAAAATAGTTTTAAAGATTGGAATGCAAATGATTTTGATGATGCTAATGAATTATGGTTGTCTTGGAAAAATATAGTCATTGAAGCAGCAGAGGAAGGCATTGGTAGGAAGGAAATAACAGGTAAACATAAAACATGGTTTGATAAGGAAGTTAAAATTGCCATACAAAATAGAAAAAGAGCAGCTCAAATTCATAGAAATTATATTAAGAGGGCTGATAAAGATGAAGCTACTTGTAGCTTCCTGTGGCAGAATTATCAACAAAAGCGTAATCTTGCCAAGTCGTTAATAAAACAAAAGACAACGACAATGAGAGTAAACAAATCTATTGAAATAGCAAACAAAGGAGGACCAAATTGTAAAGATTTTTGGAAATCACTTAGGGGTGTTAAGGGTAATACTTCCACTGACTGTATTAAACAACCTAATTCAGATGACATTATCACAAAAAGTAATGAAATTAGTGAAACTTTAAGAATTTACTGGGAATCACTTGGTAAAACAAATATTAATCC
>NW_022746988.1:18054-23752 GCF_011630105.1 Anneissia japonica | reverse complement strand
TTGTTTGGAGTTGGATGAGTCGTGAACGACGGAGGAAATCCCCTTGCCAAACTGAGTATGAGTTTGGCAATTCGTAGATACAAAGCCTGCAACTACTTATTTGCAAGGTTAAAAGCGTTAGTGGATGTTTGATGGATAATTAATTTGATTAATTATTTAATTATTAAATACTTTATACTGAGAGCCCGTGGAATACGATAACTGAATATTATACCTAATATTTAATCAAAAGATCCGGGATTTAAGAAAACTAAATTAAACGACAAGATTTAATAGTTAGAAAAGAAATTTACATAAACACAACACTACACGTTTAATATCAGTCAAAAAAAATTCTTAAATATAAGCATCAAACACGAAAAGGGGAAATCAGAAAAAAAAACCTGAATGAGACTTTACTATTCTTAAAATCTGTTCAAACTATGTTCAGACTGTTGAGAAAACCGAGTTGCAAATTAAAAAGATAGATACCGTACTATGTGGCAAAAATGTTTCTATCTACAAAGTGATGATCATGGAGGCAAAAGCTTGATGCCATGATCTGTTGTAATTATAAGAGTGCAGAGATCTTTCATTATCCTATGTAATTTTAAACGGCCACAGATTTTTAGTATTGGTGTAAGGTCAGTATTGTAGTATTAATGATGCGTTGGGCAATTATTGTCAGAACTCTCGTGTTTCTTCTTGCCATTAACTGTAGCATTGCCATAGTACCAAGAAATAGGCCTAGGCCTATATGAAATATTACTTAAAATAATACTTTGATAAAATAAAACCGATATCTTATGTCTATATCTATGTAAAATTTGAGACGTCATAGCTTTCTTAAGAAATATAATCTTTGACTTTAGAGCTTATGTTCCATTTAAGTTTATCGTTCACTATAGTTCCTATATTCTGACACGGTATCAACTGTTATGGTTTCATGGTCCACATTTGATTGTATCAAAAATCAGATCTGCAAGTCTTTAACAAAAAAGATTGACAACAATGGGACACCAAATCATGCTTGCCACTGAGGAGTTTGCATATAATAGTATTATTTTTTTATTATCTAAGCTGATCATGACACGACAATACAAATAAAATGTAATAGGCCAACAGATATGAAGGAAAATGTTAAACCCACGTCAAAAATACTTGCCCTCTCACGTAGGCCTACATTCAAAAATAAACTGAATAATATTAATAACAGATAGGGGCCTAAGGTTTTTTTTTTCTTTTCTTTTTATGGTGACAACATACAACGATATGTCATCCTGCTTGCAATGAAGAAGACCTGAGGTGTATTATTTTATAAGGACTACCGGAGTGTCAAAAATATTTACACTTACCCGACAGGGGGTGGGGCGTGCGTGTTATGCCGTATGCTATAAAAAATTGTTTGTCCTAGATGCTCGGATTCTCAGGCGTATGTTTATAGACTTTGAATTTCTTCAAATTTAAGATTTTCTCATGTGTGATTATATCATGATGCTTAGGCTTATTATAACTTAGCTGCTCACAGTTTGAGGGTGGATAGAATGAAATGTGAATAAACTTAAGCGTGATTAGAAAGTTATGATATTTATATTTATTTTTTTTTAATATGGGACGTTTTCTGTGGCTGCATATCATTTAAACAAATTCAGCAAAATTGCATTCGTCATAATCACGTCGTCGTCTTCATCATGATTAGATAAGAATGATGCTGATAAATGGTGCTATTGTCGATGATGATGAGGATGCAGTGCCGGATCCAAGTTTTTGTGAAGGGAGGTTGGGGCGTGAGTGTCACGTAAGTGTTCCCAGATGCTCGGATAGCATCTGATGGTGATGATGATCATGAAGCTTGGTCTTATTATGACATATGTGGTAACAGTTTGAGGGTGATGGAAGGAAATGCGATCTAAGTGACCCATCATGATTGGGGGCCAGGGGACCAGAAAGGTTTTGTAGTCGGGGTGCTCGGCGAAAGTCTAGGCAAATTTTTAGATTTTGAAGGGAGTCCGACATCACCCCCTGGAAGTTTTGTTTTCTAGATGTTTGGATATGCACTTTCCTGTAATCTCAAAGGTCTGTGCAATTTTCTTTTAATTTCAGATATTTGTTTGCGTGAGTATGGAAGTGTATGGAAAAATGATGATGTTGATGATGTCGACCATTATAGTGCTGATTAAGAGGCTTTGGCTTAATGATGATAATGATGAAGATGATGATAATGATGACATAAGCCTAAGTGGTGGATCAGTTTGAGGCTAGGAGAAGCGATCGATGTGAGCTCATAATGGCCCGGAGACAAGAAATGGTTTGGCGTACAGGGAGCGTAGACCTAGACAAAAAGAATAAAGCAAACTTGATGTCGCGGCAGATAATGAGGGTCTCCTGCATTATGCACATATGTTAATGATGACTGTGTGGCCGACAAAGCACAATTAAATCTCTGTCGTGTAAAGAGTAATAAGAGAAAGAGTGTAAGACGTCCCGAGAAAATGCGTCGAGCTTTCCTGATCACACAAGTAATGTCTCCCTAACGGGGCCGTAATGAATCCATCCCACGCCATTGACGAAAATTCCGATGAACCTACAGTAGGTAACAAAGGCTCCGAAAAAATATAGCGATTCTGTTCTTCTGAAAGACTAATTACAGTGGCGTATCCAGGATTTAAGGAAAGGGGTGCTGATGAAATTTAAGTAAGAGTTTTGTTTTGTAGGCCTGCATCTGGTTGCCTGGAAATTGAAATTAAATTATCTTTAAAATTTTTTTATTGACAAATTGATAAAAAAAAATAAAACCCCAAATTATTTAGGACTATCTATATACGTCCCCGAAAATGGCACTTGAATACTTTCAATTACAAAAACTACCAATGAATAAAAAGTATAGCCGCGTTAGTCTGTACAGTATAGAAAGTATAAAGTAAATAACAACAGCACTTTTGAGGCTAACAATATATAATGTATTCTCTAGCTTACGAAAGCAGGAGACTGTACAAATGGGATAAGAAAACTACCAAAAATGTTTATCCACCTGAACCCCACCATGGTTGAGGCTCAGGTGAGAAAATTTTCAGAATTTGAGATTTGTGATGCCCGAAACTACTTGAATATTACAATTATAAAATCTACCATATCGACCTGAGCCCCACATATTGGCGGTGATTCACTGTTGGGTTGGCCCCTGGAATAAATAAATAAATATTTGAGGCGCAGATGAGTAAATTTTAAGAATTTGAGACTTTATAGATGCCCCAAAACGGCTTGGATACTTAAAATGATCATCCACCTCAGGCACCATGGTCGGATGAGGCTGAGGTAAGACTATTTAAAAAAAAAACTACCATATCCACCTGGGAGCCACCATGGCTGGAGCTCAGGTGAGACGATTTTTAGTGTTTGAGACTTTTATATGATTGGAAATGGCACTTTTAATACATAAAATCTAGGAAAATAGTTGGGGCTAGGTGAACAAATTTTAAGAAGGTACGAGGTTCACGAAAATAGTACCGTACTTGAATATTACAATTACAAAATCTACCATATCCCCCTGAAACCACCATGGTTTGGGATGGGATGGGGGGCATATAAGTAAATTTTAAGAAATTGAGACTTTAATTGATGCCCGAAAACGGAACTTTGGTTACTTAAAATTTATGCAAAACTACCATCACCCACCTCAGCCACCATGGTTCAGGTTGAAGTTAGGCAGTTACAAGAAACTAGCATATCCACCTGAGGTCGGCCGGTTGGGGCTAAGGTGAGAACATTTTAACTTGAGATTTTCTGATGCCGAGGTGTTAAAATCTTAAGAATTGGGGACTAGATACCGAAACATGGTAATTTAATAGGCATTTTAACTTTTAATTTAATCAATAACGGGAGTGCACCCCTCACCCGGATAAAACAAATAATGCTCATGAACGTTGTATTAATAATAGTTCATGTTGGACATATATTTAAATGTGCAACCTACAGTACAAACGAATAAGCAAAACGCTCCTATTTTCTAAATGGAATATTCCATTTAATTAGCCAATAAATAAACACTTGAAAGAGGGTCGTGTGCACAATCTAAGGCAAGTATCGGTACTTGCTTTATTAGATTATATTTCAACCAGAAAAATCATGATGCAGTACATGGCGTTTTCATTGATGATCCTAAGTTATTTCGTCTGTTTTAAGCCCATTCTAGGAAACCGTGATCCTCTAATGGAAGCAATGGAATTCATACAAGATCTAGAATCAGATAAATACGGAGGACATTTATCGATTCAACAAACAAGCACATTGATGGGGACACTATGGGAGCGATCTGGTTGTACAGAGATTCTCGGCGATAAATGCAATGATGTAGGTTCATATAAATTATTTTTTTCTGTTATAAATTTCCCCAATTTACTAATGTCAAACGTACTATTTATGGGTGACCTAAATATTTTTATTATGAGCCTAGGCCTTATATTACGAAAGCCTTTTAGGGCCACTAAAATATATATTTTTATGTCGTAATTACGACATATTATGTTTAAATTTCGACATATTATGTCGAAATTTCGACATAATAAGTCGTAATTACGACATACGTATGTCGAAATTTCGACATAATATATCGTAATTACGACTATGTCGAAATTTCGACATAATAAGTCATAATTACGACTTACGTATGTCGAAATTTCGACATAATAAGTCGTAATTACGACATACGTATGTCGTAATTTCGACATATTTATGTCGTAATTACGACATAGGCTTGGGCCATTATTTATATGTATATCTCTAAAAGATTTTTAAAATCAATCTTAATTACTAAAGTTAAAGATTGTGAAAAGAGTTGAAATGTACATGGGCAATACAAAAACGGTGAATGAAAAATGGTGGATTTTTTTACTCATTTTTATCACTGCAAAGGATATTAATTTTATTTTCTAGTTTCTTAAAAATAATGACATTTTTTTGTAGTAATTTGGGGTGTTAACATTTGTGTGTGTGGGTGGGTTGTGTGGTGTGTGTGTGTAACGTTTTGGTATTTTCGTGGTTTTCATGACAGGGCAGAAATAAATTCAATATAAAAATGCTGTTTTAATAATGATAATATAAATAATAACTAGAATTACTCATTTTACGCTACGTAGTAAAAGGATAGCCTCCCAGCGGTGCAATTTTTTCCGGTACAAAATGTTTAAATATTTTGAATTCTGAAAATGTAAAAGCATTTTGAATTTGTTTAGGATAGGCTAATAGTTGTTCTTGTTCCTGTGTTTAAACCAAAAAGAAAACTCCCACCTTGGTTTAATCATGAATTATACAAAGCTTTAAAACTTAAGGAACAATTATTTAAAATAAAGAAAAGAACTAAAACTCGACTTACTGTTGAAGATTTTAGAATGTCCAGAACAAATTTTAAAAAACTTTGTAATCAGCGGTACAGACAGTATGTTGATGCTCTTTCAAACGATCTGAATATCAATCCTAAAAGATTTTGGTCTTGGATTAGAACATCACGGAAGTCATCAACATTGACCTCTGTACTCCATTATTAAGGTCAAGTCCATGCCACCTCTTTGAAAAAAATCTAATGCTTTTAGTATATACTTCAATTCATTTTTTAATACTAATAACAATAATAATAATAATAATAATAATAATAATAATAATAATAATAATAATAATAATAATAATAATAATAATAATAATACATCTTCTCAGCAGTCTCTAA
>NW_022746988.1:15916-17369 GCF_011630105.1 Anneissia japonica | reverse complement strand
ACTGAAAATATGAAATTCAAAATTAAAATATCACTCAACTGCAAGTCACAACTTTTCAATCGTACATAAGTGAAGCTGACGAGAAACAATACGTACAGTGGCCCAAGCCTATGTCGTAATTACGACATAAATATGTCGTAATTAAGACATACGTATGTCGTAATTTCGACATATTTATGTCGAAATTACGACATAGGCTTGGGCCACTATTTATATGTATATCTCGATAAAGATTTTTAAAATCAATCTTAATTACTAAAGTTAAAGATTGTCAAAAGAGTTGAAATGTACATGGGCAATACAAAAACGGTGAATGAAAAATGGTGGATTTTTTTACTCATTTTTACCACTGCAAAGGATATTAATTTTATTTTCTAGTTTCTTAAAAATAATGACATTTTTTGTAGTAATTTGGGGTGTTAACATTTATGTGTGTGGGTGGGGTGTGTGGTGTGTGTGTAACGTTTTGGTATTTTCGTGGTTTTTATGACAGGGCAGAAATAAATTCAATATAAAAATGCTGTTTTAATAATGATAATATAAATAATAACTAGAATTACTCATTTTACGCTACGTAGAAAAAGGATAGCCTCCCAGCGGTGCAATTTTGTCCGGTACAAAATGTTTAAATATTTTGAATTCTGAAAATGTAAAAGCATTTTGAATTTGTTTAGGATAGGCTAATAGTTGTTCTTGTTCCTGTGTTTAAACCAAAAAGAAAACCCCCACCTTGGTTTAATCATGAATTATACAAAGCTTTAAAACTTAAGGAAAAATTATTTAAAATTAAGAAAAGAACTGAAACTCGACTTGCTGTTGAAGATTTTAGAATGGCCAGAACAAATTTCAAAAAACTTTGTAATCAGCAGTACAGACAGTATGTTGATGCTCTTTCAAACGATCTGAATATCAATCCTAAAAGATTTTGGTCTTGGCGTAGAACATCACGGAAGTAATCAACATTGCCCTCTGTAATCCATTATCAAGGTCAAGTCCATGCCACCTCTATGAAAAAAGCTAATGCTGTTAGTATCTACTTCAATTCATTTTTTAATACTAATAACAATAATAATAATAATACATCTTCTCAGCAGTCTCTAATCCCTGAAGCTCCTGATCTTCCTGAGTACCCCTTGGACTATCTTTCCTCGGTAACCGTCAGTGCTGATGCAGTTTCAGGTCATCTAAGTAAGCTTTGTGTACATAAGGCCGTTGGCTGTGATGGTATCAGTAACCATTTGCTTAAAGCTGGTTCTGTTCCGCTTTCTGTTCCCTTAAAAAAATATTTGATTTATCTCTTTCCATAGGCAAATTTCCTGATGTCTGGAAACAAGCTAATATTTGTCCCATTTTCAAGGGGGGTTCCCGTAATGAGATTACCAATTACCGTCCCATTTCACTGCTCCCGTCTCTTTCCAAAATATTTGAACGTATTCTTTTTGATCAAATTTTT
>NW_022746988.1:13286-15894 GCF_011630105.1 Anneissia japonica | reverse complement strand
GGGTTTATTCCAGGTAGGTCAACTCAAACTAATCTTGCTAGTTTTTTACCCACCGCACTTAATGCAATCAACTCTAAAGTACAATGTGACATTATATTCACAGATTTTTCCAAAGCTTTTGACTGCATTTCCCATTCTCAACTTATATTTAAAATTCAAAAATTTGGTATCACCGGTCCCCTTCTTTAGTTTAATTTCTGATTATTTCTCTAATCGCAGTCAACGTTTGGTTATTGACGGTTTTTGTTCTAAATCCAAACCCGTTCCATCTGGCGTCCCCCAAGGGTCTATCCTTGGTCCTTTATTTTTTTAATTTATTCATTAATGATCTTCCTTATTTTGTCAACAACTCACATTGCCTTATGTACGCTGATGATCTGAAGCTGTATCGTATTGTCGGGACTGAGAGTGATGCCAGGGGTCTTCAGGAAGATCTTGATGCTGTCGTTGCATGGAGTCGGCACTGAGGTCTTTCTCTCAATGTCTCCAAATGTAAATCAGTGTCTGTTTCTCTTAAATTAAAACCTTTATATTTTCCTTATAAAATTGGGGATATTGTTTTAGAAAAAGTTTCTGTTCATCGCGATCTGGGTGTCTTCATCGACTGTAAGCTTACATTTTGTAAACATATTGATCATCTTATTAGTAAGGGAAACAGAATGCTTGGGTTCATTTGGAGACATTGTAGAGAAATAAATAGCCCTGGTGCCATTATTTCCTTATATCGTTATTTAGTTACTTCTCATTTTGAATATTGCTGTGTTATTTTTAGTTCAGCATCCGAATCTCAGTTAATTCGCATCGATACGATGCATCTTAAGTTTATTAGGTTTTTTGAAAAATGTTTTAATCGTCCTTGTAATTAATGTGTCCTAGGAATAGATTTTTATTTCAAGATATGGTTTTTCTCTATAAATGTGTTAACTCGTACTTTATTTGTGATCTTGTACATCTGTTTGGTTTGCATGTTAATTCTAGAAGTCTTCGTTCCTGCCCTACCTTTAATGTCCCCTTTTGTAGAGTTGATGTCTGTAAACGTAGTTTTATTTCTAGACTTTCTCTTCTATATAATTCTCTTATTTTAACCTCTAATATTGACATTTTTCACAATAGTTTGTCTATATTTCGTTCTATTATTATTAATCATTTGAATAGTTGAGATTTTTGTACTCTTTCGTCTATATTTTATATACTGTATTTAAATTTTATGTATTTTACCAGCCTGTTAGTGGCGATGATTCGCTGTTGGTCTGATGAAATGAAATAAATAAATAAATTCTTATTTTCATTTATGTCAGTGCAGTCGTTTTTGATATATGTTGCACACAAAAATACCACACGGAAATACCAAAACGTTACACACACGCACACACACACCCACACAAACACCCCAAATTACTACAAAGAAATGTCATTATTTTTAAGAAACTAGGAAATTAATATCCTTTGCAGCGGTAAAAATGAGTACACGTTAATCATGGGCGGAGATATGATATGTATTTTACAATAAAAAACTAAATCAGACAAACAGTATACACCCCAATGGCAAATATCCCCACCACTGATGCAGGGCCATCGGAAGCACACCGGCCGCACAGGCTTTGGCCGGACGACTTTTTCCCAATTGTATTACTTTTAAAAATAAATATACTCTGATACCTGAATTTAGTATTAATGTTAGCATTAAATTGACTTTTTAATGTTGTATACCGTATTTAATCAAAAATCCACCATTTTTCATTCACCGTTTTTGTATTGCCCATGTACATTTCAACACTTTTGACAATCCTTAACTTTAATAATTAAGATTGATTTAAAATAGAGATATACATATAAATAGTGGCCCAAGCCTATGTCGTAATTACGACATAAATATGTCGAAATTTCGACATACGTAAGTCGTAATTACGACTTATTATGTCGAAGTTTCGACATCGAAATTACGACATAATATGTCGAAATTTCGACATAATAAGTTGTAATCACGACTTACGTATGTCGAAATTACGACATATTATGTCGAAATTTCGACATACGTATGTCGTAATTTCGACATATTATTTCGAAATTTCGACATAATAAGTCATAATTACGACATACGTATATCGCAATTTCGACATAATAAGTCGTAATTACGACATAAAAATATATATTTCAGTGGCCCTAATAGGCTTTCGTATTATATAATTATACACAAACGCACATTATGATTTAAATATATACACATACGGTACACTATGTATATATACATATGCCTTATATAATTATACACAAACGCACATTATGATTTAAATATATACACATACGGTACATTATGTATATATGCATTTGCCTTATATAATTATACACAAACGCACATTATGATTTAAATATATACACACACATTATGTATATATGCATATAAATCTGCAAGTGTCAAATAGTTTCCCTAACTGGAATTCAAACCCGGAACCTTCTCTGCTGTCTATGCAGACGTTTTAACTTTCTTTGAAATGTTTTCACACGCTTGCACATACGTGGAACAATCTAGTTCTTTATACTTGCACTTGCACACTACATCTTAAATACTGGCGTCAAGTATATAAATCAAAACGGATATGAATAAATA
>NW_022746988.1:10743-13156 GCF_011630105.1 Anneissia japonica | reverse complement strand
ATTATATTCAAATTTTAAGTCTGAAAGTGCCATTTCTGGCCATCTAGAAGTGCCATAAACATAACTTGTCTTACCTCAGCCCTAACCATGGTGGGGCTGGGTGGTAGATCCGCCATTTGTGAAAGCCCCTCCCCGGGCCCCCTATATGTTTAATTCATTGTTCCGCCACTGAAAGCATTGACTCTCCTTTCCCCAAATGACTGGCAACAATTTTTGAATATTAAAAGTGGATTTGGCATTATGATTTTCAGTGTTGCGTTGGTCTAAACTGGTATTATATTTTAAAATAAAGAGTTAAGTTGACATAACGAATATGACAAAACGAATAATAACATCAGTAATAATATTTTTAATGAGTGCTACAGTAATTTAATGGATGATTAAAAACATGAACGTCACGTAAATTATCGGTCTAAAATGGAAATTGTTTATATTCTTCTTTTTTTTTTTATTAGTGTTTATCAGTTGAGACGCTATTCGAGATAATAGAAGCCAATAACAGTGAGGGATTGACGGATGCTACGTATCCAAGGGCTAGCGTGGTATTAACATACTTCCTATACAGCTTTACCGATGTTTGTCAGACTGCACCAACGGTACACAATTACACTTGGTACTTAGCGGAGGTGATGAGCGCTAGTGGGTGGAAAGCTTCCTCTAACGTGCGATATATTAATCAAGAAATAAACCCAGACAGCGAGGTGTATCTAACAGAGGATGGACTTTCATCTATTCTAAAGCTTATCAATAAAACATACGCCCCACTGTCCAAAGTCAAGGTAGGCCTATGCCAAATAACCATAGTTACATAACAAAAACACTCTCAGTTATAGATAATTGTGAATGTGTTAGACATAGAATAACTCTAGAACAGCTATTATCGTGACACCTTCGGAACCAAAATAAACTTTAACATAAATATAATATTGAAAATCCTAATAGTAGGCCTATCCGTAGTATATAGGCCTACCGCTATCCTAAAGAAGGAATTCAAACTCCAAAGGAAACATATCTCTGAAACAAAACAATTCTCTGAAAAGAACAGTGGATTAATTTGTCGTCTTTTTCAAATTAAATTTTAAAGATTACAATAAACATCACTGCTGATATTACGCACAAATATACACACACATAGGCCTTATATATATATATATATATGTTTTCTTTTGTTTTATACACATTTAGCCAAAACAGCCGTAATCAATTGTTCATTTGTTGACTGTGAGCTTGGTGAAATACTGTAAATAAAATCTACTGATGTTACCATATAACTGTCTGTATAACTATTTTGATGTACCCTTCAATTACCTGAAAATATTTGCATATTACAAAAGACAATACAAAATAAAATATGGAATGATTTTAACTAGAAACTTGTTTCCCTTTCTAAACCTAAAATGTACAGAATGAAATACAAGATAAAGCCGTTTTATCAGGTATAAATATTACACATGTACCCTCTTCATTATCTTATGTAATTATTTACAAACGTATTAACCAGCCTCAGATTGTGGTTTCATCAAGTAGAGTGAAGCGGTACAGAGCCAGTGACATGGACGCGGCTAATGTTATAGGGGCTGATACTGTAGCTGTATAATATAAATATAATGATACATGTACAATATATATTCATATCCTTTATAATTATCATAAATAGAATAATATTGATAATTTAAAGAAATGAATATATCTTCTCTAAATAAAAATGATAAATAAAAAGATATAGTTTTTATGACGTGTATGCCCTATGTTATCGAGTTACAGTTAACTCTGTAAGATGGAGTGAATCCTGTATGGTGGAATGATGGGATGAGGTAGGAGCTAAAGATAAAAATGAATATTTAAAGACCTATCCTAGAAATTTCACTAAACAACACCACACATTTCCTGATAACCGAATCCCGAGGTGGATACTTTATTAGTAAACATAATACCTGTACGGTAAGGCATAGGGCATGGACACACAGGCTCCCACTGGGAGCCTATTTTTAATTATTGGACCATTCCACAGTTCCAAGAAATGATAATGCGGGCAGACGAACGAAAGAATGAATGAATGAATAAAGAACGACTATTTTTAAATTACAGTATCATCTCTCCACAGTGTTTCTATGCCAACACGTTATTCCAAGACGCAGCTGTAGACGTCAATCCAGGTGCTGACGAGAGTCAAACACAATCAATATGTGCACACATGATTTCAAACTTACTTCAAGGCGACTTAATTGGGGAGTCTATGTATATTAAACCCAATGCGTTTATAGATGAAATTTACAGTGACTATGGAGAAGGAGAAAAAATAACACCTGAAGGTCAGGACCTTACATGTATATTAATTTATGATTTTCCAACTGTATATATACTGTCTCTTATACACATCTAGATGTGTATAAGAGACAGATCTAACAGAGGA
>NW_022746988.1:8759-10736 GCF_011630105.1 Anneissia japonica | reverse complement strand
AAATCCCTGTCTCTTATACACATCTAGATGTGTATAAGAGACAGATATATATATATATATATATCGTCATAAATCAACGTGTGTTCTTGAAATTATATAAAAGGCGTTGAATTAAGGAATTGAAGCAACGAGTCATGTGGACTATAAAACACTGGTTTATTTCAAAATAAATTTTCGACCTGTCTTCTGGTAGGAGCTGAAGAAGACCAGAGGACTGGTCGAAAATTTATTTTGAAATAAACCAGTGTTTTATAGTCCACATGACTCGTTGCTTCAATTCCTTGTTTCAACGCCTTTTATAATTATATAAACATAATAAAATGTGGCAAAGATGCGTTCCGTGCCGTCAATTGTGTATTTGCATTAATCATTATGTTTAATTACTCTGTTCATTTTTTGGCAATTTATACATTTATTGAAGGATTTGAAGAAATTATGACGTCACTTGGAATTGGAAGTCATTCGCACACGACAGAAATGGAAGAGACCATGAATCAGTTGGACGAAACCCACTCCTATGTACCTACAACAATACATGAAGCAAGTTGAATTTGACTTAACTATTCCTAACGTTATCGATAATCAGTACAGTATTCATTTTTCTTTTTTATCAGAAGGACATGTGCATATGAACTAGTAGCCCTTTCATTTTAACCTAAAGGTATCAGGACGGATCCAGGTGACCACGTAGGATAGTCCATCCCCACCCCGCAAAAAAAGAAAAAAGAGAGGAAAAAAAAAAAAAGGAGAGAAGAGTACGGTACTCCAAAACAAGCTAAATTTTGGATTTAAATTCCATGTCATGGGCAAGCATTTCTAGACTAAATTCTTATGAACACCGTCCACCTCCGCTCGGTGCTTCGTACATTGCATGGCCCACAGATTTTTTTTTTTTTGATTCACAAATATAATAACTTTATCATGTAGACCATGCTATAATTGAGATAGGTGCCACTTTGAGAGGTAGAAATTCTAATGGTTTTTCTAGACCAGTTTTTTAAGGGGAATCAGAATATGTGAGGTAAAAGAGGCGTAAACTGAGAACTTTCGCGTGAGGGCGCTTTTTTTCAAAATGGCCGCCAAAATGAAATACACTACATATATATGGGTAAAATAAGAACAGAAGAGGTAGGTTTGACCAACTTTTGAATATGTAATGATAGGAGTAAAGTATAACTAGCTATAGTTATTAATGTGAAGATTTCGAGAGGAAATTGAGGGCGCTTTTTAAAATGGCCGCCAAAATTAAAGAACAATTTAACAGCAGCTTCAATACCCTAAATAAATTTGTTCAATCTGAGCAATAATCTTCACGTATTACTAATATCACTGCAATCTGAACGTCTTCGTCTTTATTATAAACAGTTCTTGGACCTCCATGGGCATCACTGTCTCAATGATTTTTTTGCTTCATTTTGATCATTCCATTGTGAATACTACTGACCAAATCATTTACGTCTGCTTAATTTCCATTCTTTAGTGCTCAATGGTCTGCTTGCAAACATGGAGGTAGCAATGATATATCTGTGATCTTCTTGCCTCTATTGATCATTTCACATCTTGCTTGATTCACACTTTTACCCTTAACTCCATGCCGCAGTCTTCAAGTTCCTCAGATATCTTTTGTGACAGAACACCTAAAACTTAAAAGTTATCAGAAAGTGTCAACAAAACTTCGCCTTTGACTACAGAAGCACGAGATCTAATAAGGGATGATTTCTTCGCTGGCGAAAGTTAATACCACTTAATTTGAACGACTTTCGGTATTTGCCAGTGTTTGTCTCTAGAATGACTCTCTCCGTTGTCATAAAATAAGATATACAACTAATACAAAATCTCTTTCAGTGACAAGGATGCATTCTCGCCGATTGCAATAGTATTCAAGAAGGTATCCAACCAGTTTGTCGAAATCCAGTTTGCCGAATCCAGTTGTTCACTGAAATGATGAAATCCCAGTTTGCCAAAACTCAGTTTTCA
>NW_022746988.1:0-8630 GCF_011630105.1 Anneissia japonica | reverse complement strand
TTAAGGATAAGCATCGTATCCTTCTAAAATACTCCCTCTGCAAACCCTATCAGGATTGTTGTGTCAGGTCCCTGACCACCGAGGCTCTAGTCGGCCCCTTGAGTCAGACCCCTTGTCGACAAATTTCTAGAGCCACAATTGGCATGTGTGTATAATTGTAGATTATTATTAATTTGTTTATTTCCTTCATTATTTTTTTTTTTTTTTATAAATTTATGTATTTATCTTAGGTATGCTAATAAAATCTTTTTAACTGCGAGGCCTATTAAATTGACTTTTATTTGCTGATCGCCAATTGATTTACAAAGCCTATTAAAACAAAAAGAATCATTTAACTATAATAAGCCGCTATTTCCTATACGAATACATAGTAAGAGAGTGTTCCAACATAAATGTTATGCTGTGGTTACTGTTTTCCATACTGCTTTTATTTTATTTTCTAAAAAGTGGGTTTCAGCGCAAACTGGGTTTCAACAAACTGGGATTCGTAGTTTTTGATTCAGCAATCTGGCATTCGGCAAACTGTGTTTTGGCAAAGTGAACTCGAAGATCTGGAAGTCGGCAATCTGGGGTTCTACAATCTGGCGTAGAACCACCAAGACGAAGCCGACACGAAAGTCTTCCTGAATCCTGTATGCAAAGCATGCTTTAACGAATAACAACCAAGGCATAGCAATCATCCGTTCCCTTTCGATCGATTACAGACAATTACACCCGGCTTTCTTTCATAAAGGAAAACGTAGCTTCTGTAATCATAAACTGTGTTTGTTGAAACTTTCAGCAACTTCGGAGTTTTAGATATTCTGTCACAAAGTTGTCTGAAGATCAAGAGTATGTCTTACTGCTGCTTGGAGTTAGGGAGAAATGTGTAAATCAAGCAAGTAACATGTTCAATAGAATGTTTTGCAGAGACCAGATCACTGACATATCATTGTTGCCACCATGTTAGCAGAATTTCGATCGTTCAAGAATGAAAATAAGCAGAGGTAAATGACTGTCAATAAAAATATTTGATGGAACAGATGGAATAAACAAATTCTCGTGGAAGTCCAAGAATTGTTCATACGATAAATACGAAGACTTTCAGATTGCAGTGATAAAAGCGATACATGAAGATTATTGCTCAGGGCTACACAGTTAAACACTACACAAATATCTAGTAAATGAATTGATGCCTTCTTCATACATGAAAATTGTGGTAGTCGTCTTGAATACCTTGTATAGCACACAGAAAAAATGAAAAACAACCGGATATTTGTAAGGAAGCTGGAATTTTTTAGGATTCTGTTGATATTTTCAAATTCTTTAAAACAGAAAAGGACTAATATAAGGGGGGATTTTTACTTCCATTTTCAAAAGTGAGTTAGCTTACACCCCTAAAATATGTTGCTTTAGGTTTTAAAAGTCAACAGCAGTTATATAAACATTGATATTTTTTAAATTAAACAAATTTATCTAGGGTATTGAAGCTGCTGCATTAAGTTGTTATTTAATTTTTGCGGCCATTTGAAAAAGCGCCCTCAATTGCCTCCCGAAATCTTCACTTTAATAACTTTAGCTAGTTATACTTTACTCCTATCATTACATATTCAAAAGTTGGTCAAACCTACCTCTTCTGTGCTTATTTTACCCATATATATGTAGTTTATTGGATTTTGACGGCCATTTTGTAAAAGCGCCCTCACACGAAAGTTCTCAGGTTACACCCCTTTTACCTCACATATTCTGATTCCCCATAAAAAACTGGTATAGAAAAACCATATGAGAATTTATACCTCTCCAAGTGGCACCTATCTCAATTATAGCCTGGTCTAATACATCATATTCACTTACACAAAATTATATAGCATAGTACAGTTTTTGCTGCGTAGGACTGAACATATAAGTATAATTGTATTTATTCAGGGAGGGCTGTAATACGAAGCCCGCTCATGGACGACACTGCGCGTCCACTTCGGTGGTCGACCTTTCCTATTATTCGATTTTATTTCAACCCTCCTGTTTGAATTGGCCTTACTCTTATACTTTTCGGGTCCTTAAAGAGGTCAGCTTTACCCACCAGAACCAGAATATAAGTATTTCTTTGACAAATTAACAGAGACGCAAAAATAATACTCTTATATTCTTTGCATGTGACATCTGACCAGCACATTTATTGCATGCTGATGTTCTTGAAAAGGGTTTAAATTCAGCATAGGCCTATTTGTTTCAACCTGTGTCTTATGTTAAAAAAAATCATCTAAAACTAACAATTCAATTTTACAAGGGAGTAAACTACGAGTCTCTCTCTAATTAAGGACCTCTTTACAGTAATATTAATGTTCCTCAGTAAAGACCAAGGCATCGGGACCATAGAATCCCCGGTCCCGAAAGTGGTCTGTGATTGGAGGGAGACCTGTAGCTGGGACGGATGCAGGATTTGGCAATTTGTGCGTGCAAAAATTTAAGGAAATAGTACTTGTAGATGGCCGGAAATGACACTTTTATAAAGTAAAATTCATTATCACATCACCATTATATAGTCAAAATTATCAGCGATTTTCGGCAACCACTGAGATCTAATTATTATGTGTAATGTACACATAAAACTTTAAAAAAAACACATTCTCTTTGATGTATTTACTTTACCTACTTCAAAGCCGTGAGTCCACAACCATCTCAGCCCCACCATGGTTGGGGCCGAGGTGAGAAAATTGGAGGAAATACCTTTAGATGGTCGGAAATGACACTTTTATACAGTAAAATTCACCATTATCACACCATCATTATTTATATAATCTAGAAGAAGCGCCAGCAAATTTTTCTTGATCTTTAATCAGGAATTTTCGGCAACAACAGAGATCTAATTAATACGAGTGATGTACCATAGAAAATAAAACTAAAGAAACACTTTCTTTGATGTATTTAATATACTCGACCTACCTCAAAGCCGTGTGACCATATTCAACTCAGCCCCAGCCATGGCTGGGGCTGAGGAGAGAAAATTTGAGGAAATAATACCTCAAGATGGTCGGAAATGACACTTAAAACTGTGAGTCCACATGTCTCTCAGGTCCACCACAGTTGGGGCTAGTGGTAAATTTTTGAGAAATTGTAGATTGCCGGATATGACATTCTTATATAGTATTCATCATCATCATCGATCTATCTAATCGCTGTGATGTACCAGAAATAGAAAAACCATATGAGAATTTATACCTCTCCAAGTGGCACCTATCTCAATTATAGCCTGGTCTAATACATCATATTCACTTACACAAAATTATATAGCATAGTACAGTTTTTGCTGCGTAGGACTGAACATATAAGTATGATTGTATAGGCCTATTCAGGGAGGGCTGTAATACGAAAACCGCTCATGGACGACACTGCGCGTCCACTTCGGTGGTCGACCTTTCCTATTATTCGATTTTATTTCAACCCTCCTGTTTGAATTGGCCTTACTCTTATACTTTTCGGGTCCTTAAAGAGGTCAGCTTTACCCACCAGAACCAGAATATAAGTATTTCTTTGACAAATTAACAGAGACGCATAAATAATACTCTTATATTCTTTGCATGTGACATTTGACCGGCACATTTATTGCATGCTGATGTTCTTGAAAAGGGTTTAAATTCAGCATAGGCCTATTTGTTTCAACCTGTGTCTTATGTTTAAAAAAAATCATCTAAAACTAACAATTCAATTTTACAAGAGAGTAAACTACGAGTCTCTCTCTAATTAAGGACCTCTTTACAGTAATATTAATGTTCCTCAGTAAAGACCAAGGCATCGGGACCATAGAATCCCCGGTCCCGAAAGTGGTCTGTGATTGGAGGGAGATCTGTAGCTGGGACGGTTGCAGGATTTGGCAATTTGTGCGTGCAAAAATTTAAGGAAATAGTACTTGTAGATGGCCGGAAATGACACTTTTATAAAGTAAAATTCATTATCACATCACCATTATATAGTCAAAATTATCAGCGATTTTCGGCAACCACTGAGATCTAATTAGTATGTGTAATGTACACATAAAACTTTAAAAAAAAAACACATTCTCTTTGATGTATTTACTTTACCTACTTCAAAGCCGTGAGTCCACAACCACCTCAGCCCCACCATGGTTGGGGCCGAGGTGAGAAAATTGGAGGAAATACCTTTAGATGGTCGGAAATGACACTTTTATACAGTAAAATTCACCATTATCACACCATCATTATTTATATAATCTAGAAGAAGCGCCAGCAAATTTTTCTTGAACTTTAATCAGGAATTTTCGGCAACAACAGAGATCTAATTAATACGAGTGATGTACCATAGAAAATAAAACTAAAGAAACACTTTCTTTGATGTATTTAATATACTCGACCTACCTCAAAGCCGTGTGACCATATTCAACTCAGCCCCAGCCATGGCTGGGGTTGAGGAGAGAAAATTTGAGGAAATAGTACCTCAAGATGGTCGGAAATGACACTTTTAAAACTGTGAGTGTCCACATGTCTCTCAGGTCCACCATAGTTGGGGCTAGTGGTAAAATTTTGAGAAATTGTAGATTGCCGGATATGACATTCTTATATAGTATTCATCATCATCATCGATCTATCTAATCGCTGTGATGTACCAGAAAATACTACTTCATGTGACGAAACCCAATCTTATATTTTGCACGCTTTTTCCATACTTTGACATACTTTCATTCATGCATTCATTTCATTTATTTATTCGACCAATACACATTTACAAAAGGTACAGTACAATAAAGGCACGCGCACTCGAGTCGAGTATTATAACTAATTCAGATGTTTGTGGGCCGGTATTTTGCTATAAAATAAGACGTCATCTGGCTGTACAGCTCTCTTTCGTTAAAACCTGGATCATTTATGCATTTATGTCAACAATTTTCAGGCATATCTTCTTGACTCACGAAAAGTTAGGGGACCAACCCTTCCCCCTTTACAAATATGTGAGGGGACGTTTACAAGGGTGTCACCAGCGTTTGGCCGGGGGCCAGGCCCCTTGTCGGGGAGTGGGGGGGGGTGGGGGGGGGGGGGGGGGGGGGGGAGAGAAACCACAATTCGTCGGGGAGGTAAAAAGATTAATAAGCGTTTGAAACCCATTGTCAAAATTTCGGGGGATTCGCCCCCTAGACCACTTTCGAGGCATTTAAAGCGACGTCCGACCACGCCCACTTTGTTCTCGTCTGGAAATTTTCCCCCTCATCAGGGACTACGCCCCCCCCCCACCCCGTCGGAGACCTCGGACCCCGCGTCGGGCAAATCCTAGCGCCACCCTTGTTCGTTTACCCCTTCCCCCATGATCTGCGCCCATGGGTGCGTGAGAGTCCACCACCTCAGCCCCAACATGGTTAGGGCTGAGGTGCGAAATTTTTGAGAATATGTCGACGTTCTTGATACGTATCATTACTTTACGTATTACATAAATGTCTTTAGGTTAACTGTTGAAACATTGGTTATCAGTTATTGATTTAATAAACTAATAGGCCTTAATAATAAACAGTCGTGAAGATTTGTTAGGCTTAACATAGCTAGCTGTCTGTTGGCTTTGCGACTAGTAAGATGTTTAAAAAAGAAAACATATTAGTACTGTATATAGGCTTACATAATATAAATAACCAAATGCTGCTGTGAGTACTTGTATCATTTTTAACATTATTGCACTATGGTCTATATCTATCATTTGTCTATATCTATAAAATATAGGACTATATAAAATGAGGAGTTCGTTGCGATTCAGTTTAATTGTAAACTTCATTATGAGATTAGAAAGGGTGTTATAAGGATTTGAACCAGGACCCTTACTGTCAGAGAACTTCAACTACCAATAAGCTACATATCCAATTAAAGTGTGAAAGGAACCGTGATGACTCCAGAAATTTGCCGACAGGGGTCCGACATGTGAATGTTTAACAGGAGTGTCCGACCAAGGAGCTGATTAAAGCCTCGGTCAGGGTCGCGGAATCAAAATTCCTGATAGGGTTCACGGCTACAAATTGTGCATTTCTGAGACCACAAATTCATTTAGGGATTAGCAATCGAAATAACGTCATTTGGATAAGCAAATCGTGGCGTGGCGTCGGGTCACAGAAATAATTTGCACTGTCTTATGCGCTTACAAAGATGAAAATTAGCATAATGTATTAATGTTGATAACAAAATGATTTTATCTGGTACCAATCTAAGCTCTTCTTTCCTTAGATGTTAGATGTGCTTGCAAAGAGAGCCACATTTCCGCACAAGGGCACACATCTGTCTCTTATACACATCTAATGTTCATGAAATTGGTCCCAAACACTTTACTACACAGGCATTAACATTATAGTAGGCCTGTATATGAAAAATAATATATTTGCATTATTTATTCATGAGCATCCTGTAACACAAATTACCAACAAATGAGAAATATAAAATTATCAATTTAAGACACTGCTGTACATGAGGCCTATTTCAATCAGTGACCCTAACAGCAATGCACATATCAAACAAAACTACAATACAATAAGAAGAATTTCATAGCATGCAACGTGTGTGGCAGAAAGTTCAATACAATTTACAAGATTAGCATTGGTCATAAAACACTAGTGCAGTAATTTTGTATTTTAAAAATATAAAATAAAAATTAAAAGAAATTTGAACGACTGCATACGGTAAAATCTATGATAAACTATAACATTTCATTATCTATATCTATAAAGCTTTTATTTATTTATTTAATCTATCTACCTACCTACCTACCTATTATTTATTTATATTTAGTTATTTAAGCTTATTTATATATTTGTTATTAGTATACGAAGTTAATCCATTAAGAATAATTTTAATATATTATGTTATGTATATATTCATTAAAAACGATGCAATATAGTGAATGTATAAAACAAAACTTACTGAATTCGAGGTATAGGCCTACACAATAGGATGGAACCAGTAACATAGACGCAAAATATCACACTGTAGGCTAAGAAGATCCAAATTGGTAGCCACATTTTCAAGATACTTTATTAAACGTTTTATAATCCTAATTTCTACCATGTTTTAAATTTTCTTGTTTGCTTTTTGTGCTGCTTAGTGTACGGATGGGGAACGCTTTCTGTATTGTGCATCAGTTTGTTGTCTTTGCTTGGAGCGGCCACTATCCCGATGTTGAATAGCACAACATACCAAAACTTGATTCAAGTGTTCATAGCTCTGGCTATTGGCACGATGTCCGGTGATGCGTTTCTACATCTCATGCCAGAGGTATACTTAGGTATTTTTTACTTTAAAAACGTTGCCATTTAGTGACGTTATTGTAACAGAGACACAGTTCTCAGAGTTATATATTCTATAGTATTACATATTTTTATTTGGTGTCTTGCTCTTAACAATTTTAAATATCGTTCTTAATTTTTATTTATACATGTTTTAACTTTTTAAACTATTTTATATATTTTTCATTCATTGTACAGTATTTTTTTATTTAGAAAACGCTTTTGCAACAGCGGCACCCATTACAATAATAGTAATAAAAAGTAATAAAAAGAAAATAAATAGGCCTACATACAGTAATTAAAATTGCCAAACAATACAATGTAGAAAAAGTCACAAAACAAAACATAAAAGCATTTAAATTAAAATTAAAATTACATTCGACGAGACTTAATCTCCAATCTCTTGGCCCATGCCTTTTTAAGATATGATTTGCAAAATTCACCAAAAAGCTTATGGACCATGTTAATTGAATTATTTGGAAGATTAAGTACAAACTCAAATAATTCAATTAACATGGTCCATGCTTATGCCATGACCAAATTAACTTGCTCCTTGGAAATTTGAATTTTGGAATTTTGATTTCTTGCATTTAATTTTGAATTTTTTTGAATTCTAACATAGTAAGACTAATTACGTTATTATTTTCTTACTATATTTATAATTGTAATATATTGTCATCCTTTAGGCACTTGGACTACATGACCACGAAGAAGGCGGTTCGACAGAATCTAGCATTGATGTTCTGTGGAAGAATCTTACTGTCGTGATGTCTTTGTATGTCTTCTTTCTGTTTGAGAAACTCACCTCCAGCTTGTTCGGTGGACATAGCCACAGCCACAGTCATGGGGAACACGATAAAGTTGAGGTACGTCTACTTATTGTGGGAAACTGGGTTTTGTGTTATCTCGTTACTATTATTTATTTTCAGATTTTTCTTTTTATACTGGAACTATTGTTGAGGGGCTTGGGATTATTTCATTCAGTAGGCCTAAACCTGTTTACGCGGCACATTTATTTTAACTAGTGTAAGGGTCGAAGATGTTGGACAAGTCGTTCACTCTTTCTTGTGCAGACCTTGGTGATGGATAGACGTACAATGCTGTCAGGAGAGCTTTTCCTTGTCCTTGACTTTTACTTTAATCTAGTACACATTATCGTCCATTGTAATGGTTTTTATATCTTAATACTGATCAGGGGCGGATCCAGAGATGTCCAAAAAGGGGAGGGGGTGCGAAAGTTGGGCCGCGAAAGTTGGGCCGATCGAGACAACACTGTCCTACGGAGTCCGGGGGCATGCCCCCGCGAAATTTTTGTGTTCTAGACGCCCGAAAATAACATTTGAGGCGTTCTGAGCTACCATTTTTTTTCTTTTTCTTTGTTTTT
>NW_022746987.1:935170-935485 GCF_011630105.1 Anneissia japonica | reverse complement strand
TTTAAATATTTTTGTTTTGTTTTTATCTTTCACAAAGGTTCTTGGATACCTTGCTTCAATACCTTTGGTCGGACAAGAAAAGACTTGGCTAAGGAGTAGAGCTTCAAATAATTTATCACCAAGAAAGTTACTGATTTAAACCGAAACCTGTAACGCGAAAGATTCTTAATTAAGCTATTAAGTGGACGTGCAATAGTAGCTGTTGTTATATTACAAAAACTCTGATTTAAACATGCCTGTATAGTACAATGCATAATATTTTATGTTTTTTGCAAGTTTCAATTAAAGAAAAATGGTCAAGTATATTTTAAACTC
>NW_022746987.1:934734-935041 GCF_011630105.1 Anneissia japonica | reverse complement strand
TTGATTCAACATTGATCGTTTGACGTTATTATAACGTTAAATAATTGATGTTGAAACAGCTTTAGACATTTTACGTTGAATCAACGTTGAAATTTACGTTGATGAAAACTTTCATATTCAACTAAAACTCAACGATGATTCAACATTGATCATTTGACGTTGTTTTAACGTTAAACATTGACGTTGAAACAATCTTAGGCATTTGACGTTGAATCAACGTTGAAATTTACGTTGATGAAAACTTTCATATACAACCAAAATTCATGTGTATAAGAGACAGCAACATTAGTTCAACGTCTTTTCAATG
>NW_022746987.1:931930-934697 GCF_011630105.1 Anneissia japonica | reverse complement strand
ACGTTGAATCAACGTTGAGATTTACGTTGATGCAAACTTTCATATACAACAAAAATTAAACGTAGATTCAATGTTTGCATATTACGTTGAATCAACGTTATTTCAACCAAGTTGTGCCCACTGGGATGTTTGAGAAAGTTGACAAATGTCATCGTCGACATTTGAGGGTTATTCTAAATATTAAATACCCAAAAATTATTAAAAATAAATCCCTATACTCTGTTACAAAATCTGGCCCATTGACAAATCGTATTGACAAAAGTAGGTGGTCAATGCTTGGGCACATTTTGCGGAGTGATGAACTCACTCCTGCACATTGTGCACTTGTATTTGCCGTCACTCAGTCTGTAGTTCTGAAAGGCCGAAAAGGAAGACACTGTGTTAATTTATTTGCAAAAATTAAATCTGATATAAAAGAAAAAGGGCTGAATCTCGATAACATTGTTGATTTTTATAAACTTAAAGAAATTGCTAAAAACAGAACCCGATGGAAGGCAATGTATAAGGATGTTCCATTTTTGTAAAATGTGGCTGTGACTTATCAGACACAAAATTTATTTCGTGTCTGTCAAAAGTTTAATAAATATAAAAAAATTAGCTAGATCGTATGTGTTGTCTACTACTGCCGCACGTTGCTCTTGTAACTAGCTAGCTGCTCATCTAGGTCTCCAGTGAGTTACGAGACTTTGTCGGCGCTGTTGATTTTCATTTTCATTTATTTATTCCGGTAAGCATTTACAACAAATACAAATGAACAAGAATAAAATAAAAGAAGTCAAATTATTGCCAATTAAATTTAAAAATAGACAAAAGAGGTCATGGATCATGGAGCTCCCATACCCAAACCAAAGGGGCACATGCATGAATGAGAATCAGCGATCACCACGGGCAACATTGTCTACCACGATCAGGCAGACACCATTTTCAGATGATAACTCGTCGACATCAAACATACAGCACACTCGGCGGCAATATTTGTTTTTCATATATGAGAATCGCCAATGAATAAAAATTAAGCAGCCTGATTGGCTGTTCTACGTCAAATTCAGTCAAGCATTGTACGAAAAATAAACAAGCTCCAGAGTGCGAATAAGCAGGACTTGGCTGTTCTGTCCAAGGACTTTTAACTGTTACCAGGATAGGAAGCTGGCTGGTTTAAGCCGTCTAACTTGAATTAGCCTTATGTGCGGTATTGTTATGCAAATGAACCAGATAAGCACAATCTGCACATGCTCAGAAAAACAAAACTTTCCTTAGCCACACCATGGCCACACTGCGTATCGGCTAGGCGTACAGCTAGACCTAGCCGAGAATTACGGTACGGTAAAACAAAGCAAAATGAGAGTACTAATTTCACTTGGCATGCAAATAAATCATACTTACACACTTAAAAACAAACTAGTCTACCAATCGATAAAATCACCTGCAAGTTAAGACACAAGGCAAGTATGTCTACAAATTTGATTTTAAGTTGATGTGGTTAGGCTAGCCTAGACCCAGCCTAGGCCATGTCTAACCGCTTATAAAATGCAGAAAAAAGACCAAAAACAAATTAGAATTAAGTTATCAACTAACTAGTGCATTAAAATTATTCATATACTTACTAATTACCTATATAAAATTAAAATGTATTGCTCACAAACTCTAATATTTTGGATTTTAATACGCCTTTTCTACGAATCGGTAGACATCTTGAAGTGATGACAAACAGCCTAAGTCAGGCGTAACAAACAAAAATAAGATAAGCTAGACCTAGCTGGTACGCCTAGCCGATACGCAGTGTGGCTAAGGAAAGTTTTGTTTTTCTGAGCATGTGCAGATTGTGCTTATCTGGCTCATTTACATAACAATACCGCACATAAGGCTAATTCAAGTTAGACTGCTTAAACCAGCCAGCTTCTTATCCTGGTAACAGTTAAAAGTCCTTGTTCTGTCTGTCTCGCTTGTTTTGTCTTTGAAGGAATAATGACTGTTTAGTCCAGGGGTGGGCAATAAAATCGATCGGAAGGCCAAAGTGACTTTTTGATTTAACACCGAGGGCCGCACCCAAACCTCGATTTTTTTATGTATTGTTACATCCTTGCCTATTTTTAATTAACTTTATATAATTATATATAATATAGTATTTTGTAGTTACCATTTTTATGACCTTAAGTTTTACTCAACATTTTCTAGGAAAGTACTGTCTTCTTATTTTAATTTGCTTTACTTTGTAAAGCTCATAAATATATTATCCTACAGTATGCTATTGTCCTATGACCTACAAGTTCCTTTACCCGTGGTCAGTATTTAATTAACGCAAGGTCAATGAACTGAGTCTGGTACCTCAAGACTTGAATGTGGTTTCGCATCCTGGACATTTACTTTCAGTTGGTCCTAACCACTTATTTATTACCTTTAATTAAGTATATGTTTATTGGACACTTTACCATAGCGTTTAATTGGTGGATTAGTTTGCTAAGCTTGTTGGAATTGGTGCCCTGATTTGATGGGACCCTTAATATGCAAAGTGTCACACCCATCTTAAATGGTCTTACTACCCAAAGTAATTCAGTTGTAATTTGGGATCCAGTGCAGACAACTCAAGACATCTTTATTACCTGGAACCCTGTTATTTTGTCCGGCTTCAGTTCCTCTCTTATCTGTAAGTAAAGTACTTAAATTTCTGCTTCAGATTCTAACCACCATCATCCTCTAAGCTTATTTATATGTTTAACTTCTATCTTTGTTTAATTACCGTATTATAATCGCATTGTAAATAAATTAT
>NW_022746987.1:929556-931905 GCF_011630105.1 Anneissia japonica | reverse complement strand
TAATAATAATAATAATAATAATAAATAATAATAATAATAATAGTGTAGTTTTATTTAGCGTCATACTTAGCGTTTATACCAAAAACAAAATCAAATATGATGTTAGTAACCCAGGCTTACAGCAAAGATATAATTAATTATGGTAACTTAAATTACAAAAATATATATATATTATATCTATATCTAATTACCGTCAACAACACGCTTGTTAACGGTTAGTAATAATGTACACAACTAATTACCGTCATGGGCGTCGATCGGTGGGGATGGGGGACACGCCTCCTACATTATATCAATTGTCCCCCTCCCACTTTTCACCAACCTTTTATAGTTAAAACCTCACTTTTCAAAGCGAGTTGAAAGAACAATAACAATTACGAATAACTGTCATCAATTTTTTTCTCTTCACTCGTGTTCTGTTCCGAGTGCTGTGCGTATTTCCGGACCAATACTGTGTGTAAAAACGCAATTGTTTGTACATTTCCTAACCATCTCAGTAACCGCTCCATCGATTATATTTGTGCAGCGGTTATCAGAAGCTAAATTTATTATGAAAACAACGTACTGTACGTTGTTAAAATTGGAAGCGTGTAAACCAATTAGGCCAACTCAAAAGTGCACAATTTCTATCTTATTCGTTTTGTATAGGCCTATTACTCCGTTGGTACTTGACGCAATCTCGCCATGACATCATGATAAATTAAGTAAATCACTTTATGTGTGTGCAATAAAAATACTAATGTCTTGTGTGGTTCTTAATCCTGTTTGATCGTAAGTTAGACGGTAGTACAGTAATTCCACTCACAATAGTGTAGTCGCAATACAACTTTTAAAAAAGTGAAATTCAAAAAGAGAAGAAAAGGAAACACCTATTGATTGATTTTAAATGTACTGTATATGAAAAGACTCTATAGAATTAGTTCAAATACGTCACAAGCTAATCAGTAGATAATAAATCATTTTTTATGAATGTTAGTTTGCACGACATTTGTAAGCGGGCATGATTATGATTACCGGGATAAAAGAAAAAATATGATGAGTATTTCAGTGGCAGATCCAAGGGGTCGCAGCAGTCTGAGAGTGCCATTTCCGGCCAACTAGAGGTGCCATAATAAATAATTTTCTTACCTCAGCTCCAACCATTGTGAGTTTGAGGTGATCTTAACTCCGTCTGGAAAAGTCATTCCCTGGCCACCCCGCCCCCCACCCCACTGAAATTTCGAATTTCTGGATCCGCCACTGTATTTTGAAAATGTAGTTTGGAAATAATCTTTTTCCTTAAAATTAATTAAATACGAATTATAAAAGGATAGACACAATTCGTTCCTCCCCACCCCCTCACACTTTTCACAACGGATCGACTCCTTTGATTACCGTCAACAACGCTTGTTGACGGTTGTTGAGGGCTAGCTGTTGACGGTTGTTGACGATAATAAGTATGCCCCCCCCCCTTTCAAATGTAATGAAAGTGGTCCCATGTGTAATAAGGCTTGAAATATAATGAAGAACCGAAACATATTCGGATGGGAATTCGAAGTGAAAAGCTTCAGTTTGAACAGCTGTTGGCCCTAAATGTAATATATGTCATTATTGATATTGTACTGTACCAGAACAACGATATAAACAATACTAAATAAAAAGTACAAATAGCAATAATGAAAATGCATCGCTTTAACAAAATGAAAAAAAAAGTAAAATAAAAAAAAACCCGGCAACGAACAGAGCTGTCCTGAAAATAACTGTTGGGTCTAGCCTTCTGATAAACAAATCTTAAAAGTTTTCTGGCTCAAAGCTCTGGTAAGAATGATGATTGGTCAATAGAGAAAACACCGTAAAGGCATTTAATAACAAACATAATATATAAATACATTACTATACAGTCGGTTATATAGTAATGGAGTATTAGGTTGTAAGATTTCAAAATAAAGCAGATAAAATGGTGTATATTAAACTTAGCTTACATATATGTTTATAGGCATTGTTGAGTAAGTATAATAGTAACTAGTTTATTGATCGCTACTTTTAGTTAAAGAATAAACATTAGTCTTTTTTTATAATGTGCAGGGGACATTAGGCAGTCAAATATTTGCTGTCTATTTTTCGGAAGAGACCCACAGTTTGGGAAGCACAAGTCGGAGTGTAGCCTAGTATATAAGGCAAAGGGAAGTCAACTCGACTGCTATTGGCTAGTTCAGACTAGGTGGATAAACTCGGCTCAACTCACCTGGTTTATCTACCTACCTGCCAGTCTGAACTAGGTGTGTTCCTATTGTTACTAGGCCTGGCGCGCCACCATGTTAGCCGGGCTTTAATCGTTGCGGGGGGGGGGGGTTCCGTTGACTTCGGGTG
>NW_022746987.1:920478-929367 GCF_011630105.1 Anneissia japonica | reverse complement strand
TTTCGCAAGCAATGTTTTGAAACACGTTTCCTGGTTACGGTTCATTATTATGCAAATTCTCGCCTGGCTAATCCCGCTAGTCTGAACGCCCAGCAAAGTTAAGCCGGGCTTAACTCAAGCTTGGCTTATCTCCAAGTCTGAACGTAGCCTTACAGTATATAATCGTTGGTATGCCGGAGTTCTTTATTCGTAACACTTACTGGCCACATGTTCATTGATTTCGTATTCAATAAGAGCTCCAGGAACAGCATCTATGTAAATAAATAAGCTAACTTAACATTATTTTAGTTTTTGTAATCACCATATATGTTCTTTAAGTTTTATTGGTGTAATAGCAGTAAAACTACTGAATTTCGATTATATTATTTATGTATAAAAGACGAAATTTGGCCTACAGGCCAGATTTAAAATATTTAGTAAATGTTTGTCTGATAACTTGGTTCAATCTGATCAAACTACTTTTTATTTTGTTCCATATCAAAACATAGAATCAGTTATACATAAAAGGGTAAATAAATGAAATCAAATAAATTTTGCAACAATTGAATAACCCTACTAATTTTCATTACTTTCATTTTAAAACTATGACTACCAAATATGCATATTTTATATTGTTCATGTTAGATAATTTAAAACTGAAGTAAAAATCAAAATATTCAAATCTGAGGGTGCCATTTCTGGCTATCAGAGCTGCCGAAATCGTACAATTTTACGCCTCTGCAGCCCCATCCATGTTGGGTCTGAGGAGGTATAGACCCTACATCTGTCAAAACAGTGGCGTATGGGGAGGGCCTACTCAGTGGCGTATCTAGAAGTTTTGAAATGGGGGGGGTGATGGGGGGCGCGAAGTTGAAGTGGGGGATCGATGATTAGTTGAGGAATGCTAATTCGCAAAATAATCTGATTTTTAGGTGATTTTTTAACTACTTGGCCGTGATTTCTGGGGGAAACTGAGAGTGCGCCCCTCCCCCCGCGCGCACCCTCCTAAATACGCCACTGTGTCAAAATCCCTGTCTGGGCCCCTCTATTTTGAATTCCTAGATCCGCCACTGTTCAATGGTTTTTTTCGAGACTACGCAGAAAGTACTACTATCAGTAACAATTTTCTGAAGTAATTTATCATGTTTTATTCTTCGTCTTTCGCAATTTATCTGTAAATTTTTAATGACGATATAACTAAGTATAATTAATAATTATACTTAATGGAAACATAGAGGCTTAAAAGACAAATTAAAAAATATGATTAATGTTTATGTTAAGATAATTAAAAATACGGCAGCGTGTTTGTACACATTATTCGTGTTTCTATGGAGTTGTCACAATAGATTTACTCGATCCAGATGACATGATTAATCGATGAAGAGCAGACGGTTGTGGGATCCATTAGGGTCTTTAACAACATCTTTAGTCGATAGGTCAATTATCTTTTGACGAATTTTACTAGCAGGTACTCCACGAGATCTCAATATCGCAGCCACTCCTGTAATGTAATATACATGTAACAATATTATCTTGATTAGTAGTGGTATCAATTTTTATATTTTTATATCTTGAAATAAGATGATTTTACTATACTTCTCGTACTCATAATTGTATTGATATTCACCATGACAATTGCTATGTTGAACAATTTGATTATTTTATATGATATTGCATTTAAAGGTATTGTGTTTGAAACTTCCTTCATCGATGATTTGCTGAAAGTCGTCGTACACTCGAGTCGGGTCCGTTCCGCTTGATTGAGCAGCACAGCAGGATAATGTTAATACTGTTGCTGTTGTTAACTATGATATTTCTCTATACTAGGATCTACATTCGACTGTGGAATTATTTGTAATACATTGACTTACCTATAAAAACGATTATAATAATAAATTAGTAATTTCAGTTGATACTGTGGATGAGCAGTGTTGATAATAATATGATAAATAACTACATAAGCCTGAAGTTTGATTTAATGATGATTTAATTATTTAGTGTTATGATTGTATTGCTATTTTCTGAATGTTAATAATTATGATTGTTGTTATTTGATTGCCATAATTTTACGACACGTCTTGATATGACGGCAAGAAAGATAGAATAAATGATACAGCCGAAGCCAGTAAAATCGTTTCAGTGTCCTTATTGATCAGCATATTAAAGCTGCTACGTTGAGGCAGCTACAGTGCCGATAGACGGTCTATTTCTACACTGAGCTACTTAAGCTTAATAATAATAATAAAAACATAATAATTAGAAGTTATCGTTGTCAAATGTTTTTAAATTACAAATCATTGGCCTCACAACCTTGCATTTACTGTCAAACTTTGTCGGTACTATAGAATGGATAAAAATTGTACAGAAATAAGAAAAACTATGCCAAGTTTGGTTTCAAAGACGGAATGTTTCAATTTCGCATTGTGGGATCTATAGAAAACTGACCAATAGAATATAGAATAATCTTTAGATTGATACCAAATACATAGCCCCATGCTTACAAAATTATGTTGTACATACCATCGGAAATGTGGAACTAAAATTGTATAAAAACGAACTTTTGCTGTCAAAAATTTGAAAAAAAAAATTGAAGCATCCTTGAAACGATTACAATTACGTAAATATTGTAATAATAATAATAATAATAATAATAATAATAATAATAATAATAATAATAATAATAATAATAATAATAATAATAATAATAATACCCAAACTATTTTATAATTTTTGGTACATTTGTACCTTTTGTTTTTTGTTATTTTTTTTTTGTTTTCTTCTCTGTTGTTGTTGAGTGCCTCAAAGTAGTGACAATGTGGAGCACTGTATAAATCCAGAATTATATTATTATTGTTATTATTATTATCATTTGGCCTATTATTATAAAATTGAATCAAATTCGACTTACCTGAAACATGAGGTGTGGCCATGGACGTACCACTCATAATTTTCGTTCCGGTATTTGTTGCATTATCCAGGGATATAATAGCCACTCCTGGTGCGAAAATATCTACGGCGGATCCATAATTTGAAAATGACGCTCGTTTATCGTTTATATCTGTTGCCCCGACAGTAATTGCCTGCATTGATTTTAAAGATTTTATTTATAAATTTATGATATTATTAATTCAATCATTATGTGAACTACAATAACACAGGGTATGAATAGATTAGGGCTAGGGCATTGTAAGTTGGCAAAAATGATTTTTAATATTTTAGTCAATTGGTTAAAGACAGAATCATTTGGCGACTATATCCAAATGGTTAAACAGAAAGAAAAAAAATGTTAGAGTGCTCTGAGTAGGGAGTTTACTCGACCTCAATTTTATTTACGGACCTTTAAATTGAATTATAGTATTTACTGTCAATCAGGGGCGGCGCCAGCGGGGGGTCGAAGGGGAACCATTGGACCCCCGCTTAGATCCCCACTGTAGGGGAATTTCCAGCAAGTTCGTCGGGGAAAAATCAAATCTCAAGTGTCGAAAGTACAATTCAAGCATGCAATAAAGCTGTAAAATGTTAGGGATTAAAAACCCCTAATCGTCTGACTCTGAATCATCCAGTTCAGCATATAATTCTTCTTTTGTTTATCTATCCACATCAAAAAATTTAGCGTCCATTTAAACCACAGCCATCATGCGCTTTTAACATAAACATAAACAAACCGAGCTGCTGAATAATCTTTTAAACCCATCTGCTTTATATACAGTAGTGGTATCTGTCAATAGGCTGTCCATTCAAAATAATCCATGTCAAAATCTAAATTTGATATGTCCTGTGTATAAATATAACACTAAGGGAAGTAAAATTCGTACTTTTTCATTATTTTCAGTCCAGACCGATATCGAGGGGAGGGGATACTATACAGTTTATTTCAACTAGAAAATTTGCATTTATTCAAGAAATAATTATCAAGGCTAATAATTTCTTAATACCATTGTTTTCAAAACGCCACACGATTTATCACCGCGGCGGTAAGTTGGTTCAAAAATTTCACTGATGGACATAACAATCTATAGCCTTGAAAAATTCCGCCCGCTGTTACAGAGCACTGTACTTCGCGGAAAGCGACTCTTGTGGTGCATTATGAAAACATTACATACAAATTTAAATGTATTTACACATTAAGACTAGACAAGAATGCAACAATAATTGATTTAATTACTTCATAATTATTGATGCTCTTCCTACCAACCAATAATAATAAAAATACGTTTATCTTTATAGGGCGCAGAATGCAACAACCTTAATGCTAATCCCAAGCTGAGAGGTCGGTATGCACCCGACGGTCAACTGCCTTTAGCCTGGTTCACGTACGTCGAACTTTATCTGGATATACCCGTCTTGAAACATGATACGATAATCCCCTATTTGCGTTCAATGCCAAGTTAGAGCCAGATAAACAGCCAGCCAGATTCAGGCCGTCGACGTCACACGGTGGAAAGGCTTGTTTAATAAAACATCTACTGTAATTTACGAACCTCTAGTACCAAGTGGTATTCGTTCCAAAAAAATTGTAAACTATTGTAGAGAAGGTGTGAGTTTCCACTACAGTGCAGCAGCGTGTTCTATCGCAATCTAAGTAGTAGATTCTCTAGGCCCTAGCTGCATTTACCTTCGATAAAAAACGAATTATTTTAATCGCTAGCTAGCATTCTTCCATTTAACAAAATATTGTTTTAATTTTCATTAAAACGTATGTATACTTTATGAACCTTTCTGTCCTGTTTTGTAGTTTTTAGATCGCTCAATTGTGTTGTTTACATGCACTTCGCGAAAATCTAGCTTCGTGGTGTCAAATAAGTTGCCGACTTCCACACACTTTTTTATTTCGTCATCGTAAACATGTGCGCTCATTTTAACGACTGGCGTTGGTGGTAGTTCGTTGAAATTGAATTAATAGCGACTATTATAGCAGAAATGGAAAAGATTGATTGTCAATAAATAAATACAACAAATCTGATTTTATTATTAAGAAAAATATACATTATCACTTTGAAAAACGTACGCAATCGGACTTTTTAACGTTATTACTTGGTCGATGATGCAAAGGACAAAGGTCATTGGTAATATCGACTATTCGTAAAACGGACGTTTGCTGGGTTTTTACCCATAGTATTACAAATAATTTCTGAAAACCAGACTAATGAGACTACTTCGATGCTGTTGTCAGCATTGTTAAAGTACGTTGTTGCCAGCCAGAAGACGATAATGGTGGTACAATACAACAACGCTGACTTAGATGCCTATGTTACGTAATCGTGTCCTTGTAATCCGAGCCGACTTTACCGTTAAGCAAGTTAATTTACCGTTATTCTAGTAAAGTTAAGTCACTTAATTTAAGTGACTTAATTCCTTTATCTAGCTATAATTGAGTGGTTCACGTCGAACTTTTAACTAGTTAAGTGGATATATATCTAGATAAAAGTTCGACATGAACCAAGCTTTTGTCTACTCTATCCTCAGTTACAAACATAAAGAGTACCAGCCTGAACTAAATGACTGAAAAAACAAAACCAGTATATCTCGCGTATATAAATAAGCTATATTGCGTTTTGCGCAATGTGGACATCTTGCTAATTACGCCGTCGTCGGAGCTAAGACAACTATACAAGTTGTATAGTTGTTTCAGGTCGGACCGAAGGTACTAGGTACGCCTGGCGTATCTCAAGCCTGTTAACATAAACCTAGGTTATGGTAATTTGTTTATTTGCTATACTGTATATTCATAACGCTTGTTTTTTTAAATTGGCTATCTTAATATTAGGGGGAAAAAACATTAGCAACTCTTACCTCAATCACTCTACTAGGTGACCTGCTACAAGCATGTGTATTATTGTTTCCAGCTGAGACTACTGTGACGAAGCCATTTTTAATCAATTTCTTCACTGCATCATCAACCACTTTGATACTCGTCGGAAATCCAAGAGACATGGATACAACACTACCTTCGTACCCATTGGCGAGAATATAATTAATTGCTGGACACAAAAAATACATAATGCTGTGATAATGATAACTACAGTAGTTTTTGATTATATGTTGTGTGAATAAATGTGTGTAAGCCTATCGTTATTCCATTTATTATAAAGCAAACTTCTCTTTTACATACAGTACGAAAGGCAGGATTTAGTACAGACGGCCTCCCTTCAAGAGGACGGCTTTCCAACTCACAACCAGAGATATTTGTGCAGCGCTATCCCTGTTATTCGCATGCTCTAACGGTTTAGAGTCTATCACCTTATATTATTATTATTATTAATATTATTTTTATTATTATTATTATTATGACTATAATAATAATAATAATAATAATAATAATAATAATAATAATAACAATAATAATTACTATTATTATTATTATTATTATTATTATTGGTTTTTCCAAGCAACACTTGAAAAAAAGCCATTGTTTTTGTTCTGATTTTTTTATCTTTTTTCTTGTATATATTTTTCCTTTTTTTTTCTGGCCGTCAATTTCGTCACTTCCCATGCTTAGAATTTTTCCGTGCTTTGCCGAAGCATAGGCAATATATCAAGGATGTGCCTCCTAATATTTACTATGACAATCTAGGGTAGGGTGTGCGTGTGAGGACCAATTAAGGTGATTTAAGGGCAAACAATCTACACCGGATATTTCAAAAACCGGTTAGTTGCTCTGAATGAAACTTTCGAGAAAGTTAGTGTTACAAGGAAGAAATTGTTCTTGTGTTGGTGAAGATCCAGTGAAGGGTGTAATTTTGAGGGTCATTTCCTAAATATACCTAAATATCTCTTTTAAAAAAATCATTGGGTATAATTTAAACCTTATATAACAGTTTGTCAAGGTCGAGTAAAGAAATGATTATTTTTTGTGAAAACTGGGATAGGGTGTAGATCTGAGGACCACTGAATAGAAAACGTCCCAGACCACATATTTTGAAAACAGATTAACTGGTCTGAATGGAACATTCGGGAAAAGTTTAACCAAGTTACAAGAAGGATAGTATTATGCGTTCATTATACAAAATTCAGTCAAGGGTATAAATTTGAGTGTCATTAAAAAAATTTTAGAACCCAGACCTAAATATCTCTAAAAATTTTTCAATGGGTCTAAATGAAACTTTCTATAATAGTTTGTAAAGGTCTAGTAAATTTTCGACGACTCTGAGTAGGGTGTGGATATGAGGACCATTTAAGGAAAACGACCCAGACCAGATATTTCAAAAACGGGTCAACTGATCCGAATGAATCTTTCGGGAAAGTTTAACACAAGTTACAAGGAAGATAATTATTATGTGTTGGGGACGATCCAGATTAGGGTGTAAATTTGAGGGTCATTTAAATTGCTTACGTCTCAGTTATAAATGGAGAAAATTGAAACTTTGCAGAATAGTTTTTCATGGTGAAATGAAGAAATGATCCAATTTTAGTGATGATCCGCAATAGGGTAGGGATATGAGGACCATTAAAATACTTTTTTTTGACAGTTAAATTATTTAAACGCAATTTGCGTTTTCTAAAGCCCTTAAACAAGTCACAACTAGGTTAAACTCAAAACTACGGTGATATACATGAACAACTTTTGCTTTCAGTCATTACATCGCCATGAACTGAAAATGCACTGGCCTATGCAAGGTCGGGTCATATAGCGCGCAATGGTTATGAGTCACGATGTACCTCGCTATTATTATTGCAGCCATATAGTTCAAGTCTCACTAACGTCGTGGTGAACTTGGTTTTTGGGGGTTTTTTTCCCATTTTTTTTAAGTACTAAAACTATTTCTTTTTTAACTTTATATTTTTTAAAGACTTTCCTTTTTGTTGTAATTTCAACTTAATTTCTCATTAAAGCAGTGGGGAAAACCCTATGTTCTGTTGTTAAAATAGACATAGTAAGTCTAGTTATTATTGTTATTAATGTTGTTATTATATTTATTGTTATTGATGTTACCTATAGAGACAATAGAAAACCGTTTATAATCACCAATGTTGTTGTATTTAGTTACTATGGTAGCAACATTCTGGTTCTGGTGGGTAAAGCCGAACTCTTACGGACTCCAAAATTGTAGGAGTATAATACCCCAGTTTAAGACACGCAGCGTCAGCCATGAATAGGCTTGCCAAACTGCAGGATTGAGGTCCTGATAGTTAGGAAAGTCACAGTTACAGGCCGTATTGAGGACCTGATAGGTAGGACAGCGACAATTACACGAGCATCAGCTTTGCGGGGTAAAAATCATCGGTAGCATGCGCTGTTGAAATACTTCGTATGTCGCATACTTTTTACTTTTTAATATCGTTTAGTTTATTAAAGATATGCCGAGAAATTAAAATATCTGCCTAGAATGAGATATTTATCAAAAGGAGTGGAGTGGGTCCTAGTCAATGAATTTTTAATAAAATTCAATTCAGATTATTTGATAATTACTATAACAACATATTGTATACAAAATTTGTACAATTTTTAAAAAAAAATGGTGTTACAGTCGTCCTCATGTCGAAGCCTCTTGAACCTTACGCCTTTCCAGGGCACAACTCATAATATTTTTTTTTTAAATCGAGCAACAAAATACAATGTGACTACCATTACATCATGCATTATAATTTTGTCATAGTAATAATTTTTGTTTATGAATTTTTAATCAAATTTCTAGTATTTAATAAAACATTGAATTTGAGAGAACAAAAAGCCTTGGTTTCGCTCATAAAAGTATATCTCAATTGTTTTATTGTTATCTTTGTCTCGAATTGATTAAATTTGACATTCAATTATATTTTTACTCATCTATATCCATATTTATATATATATATATATATATAGTATTGTATATGTATATACATGGCAAAGTAATAACATAATTGTTGAAGTTCTGAAAAGAACTGTTGTAGTTGAGAAAGTCTATATATATATGGCTGTCTCTTATACAC
>NW_022746987.1:914308-920280 GCF_011630105.1 Anneissia japonica | reverse complement strand
CAACAACGAAAGGTAAATACAGTGTTCGAATAAAGGACATAAATAATACATCGTGTAGCATAGCTCTCAACGAATATAATCTTGTAAATAAATGAAGAAAAAAAATGTGTAATAAAATGCCTCCGGCGGGACTCGAACCTGCGTCCTCTCGCTGTCAAGGCGAGCGTCATAACCATTAGACCACGGAGGATTCATGGTTGAACAGATTCAAATACCACCAGATACACTCCATTACACAATAAGTACGGCTAGAAACAAAAAGTTGCATATAACACTTGACTACAACGTCCGCTTGTGAAAAAGTCATCAGAACAACCATCACGTGTAAACTACGTATATTCACTGCCAATGTAAAAGTGGTCGTGATTAAACTAACCTTCTACGACATGGTGCTCTGTTGTATTTTTGCCAGGGCACCCGAATACGCGTACACTGCGTATATACACTCCCTGGGCAACCCCGTAAGTTCTTGCAGCAATCGTACCGGCAACGTGGGTACCGTGTCCAGTGCAATCCTGCCCCTACAACATATAAGAAGAATAAAGAATAAGTTTATGCATTTAGGCCAAAATACATACCCATAGCTTGAGCGCCTCATTACACAGATGTTTAGCTACGTTGTTTTCTTGTGAATGTATTTTTATGTCGAAATAATGAAAATAAATAAAATTAAAATTTCTTTTACTACTTCTCTTCAACTTATTATGCTTATCCAACTTACAGTGTCTTTAACAACTTCCTTCCAGTTCTCTGCTCTTCCATCAAAATTTGAGTGTCTAGTATTGACGCCAGAATCGACGACGTACACGATAACACCAGAACCCTTTCCTTTACAGAGATTAATTAAAGAACATGAACTAAACAGGTAATATAATAAAACACGATGGCGACACATTAAAAAAGTTACTAATATTATGCACATTGTAGGTAAAGTTCAGAGCATAGCACGAATAGCATAATATGTGTTCCTGATCGTTATCTGGTCTTTTGCCTCCCAGATTTTAATGCTGTCTTGCGTTAATAAATTATATATTGTAAATTAAAAGGCGCTTTTTACATTTTTTTATACCCAAAATAATCCTTCATAAAATATGTAGCCTCTCTTCTGAAAATAAAATTATAAAGCAGAAAAATACTTGAAAATCAATTAAATAATTAAGAAAATTATATAATTAAAAAAAACATAAAAACCAACTTGATGGCAGTTAGAATCAATGATAATAGCGAGGATGATGCAAACAATTTTAACCATTACAATAAAACCCGAGCATGCGGTCAGTGCATTTTTAGTTTAACTGTCTTGCCTATTTTAGATTGAAGAGCAAAATTGTTTATGTTTTGTCGTAACTACAGCTGTATCTAGTTCGGGACAATTTATAGAAAGCAAATTGCGTTAACTTAAAAGTATATTTACCATCTAATAATATTTAAAACACGTAGAATGACGTTATATTTTTATATGGGCATTTTTGATATATTTTCTTTGCTTGGACAAAGTTTGAAGAAGATTCAAGTACGAAAAGAGACCAAGTGCCAGACAGAAAAAACCCTGTGCAAAAAAGAAAAAGAAAAACAATGATTTTCCACTGGTGCATGCAAAACCAAATATCACAACAAAAAATGGCTTTTGGTGGTTGGGTGGGGTGGTTAATGGCTGCCTGGCTGGATAATAATTGAGAGAGTCATCTTCCCTGCCATGTTCCTCGGGTATACTCGTAAAACACGATCTAAAGTACGTCGTAATGACAGGCGCACATTTAAAGAGAACAACATGAATGACTATTGATCACTTCGGCAGTTGGAAAAGGGGAGGCTAATAATGGTGATTATAATAAAAGGAAGGCCTACAACATAAATATAAAAGTTATATATAAAGTTGTTTACTTGTAAAAATAAATAGCCCTACATATGTTAGTTGAATAAATCTGTTACTATTTCTGCACTAACACTGGTTCCATTTTGTTTGTTTGTTCGTTCGTTCGTTAGTTCATTTACTTATTTATTTATTTATTTAATTATTTATTTATTTAGTTAGTTAGTTATTTAGTTATTTATTTTTATTTTATTTTTTTAATTAATTAATTAATTAACTAACTAACTAACTAACTAATTACTAATTACTTATTAATTATTGATAATTGATTAATTAATTAATTAACGCTCTTGCGTTTTCATTGTAAAATTACAGGAAGTATACAACGGTTGAAACTAAGAGTAGATGGTCAACTAACCGGTTGTCTGCATGGAGACCGGGTACTCTATGCTGAAACTCTAAAGACACTTCTACCAAGGTTTATAAATGTTAACAATTTCAAAACCAAGTTCTTTCATAATGGTCAGACGGTGAGAGAATGAAATGCTCAAAATGCTTAAAGAACGACCACAACGCTAATAATTGTACAAACAAGCTCGTCTGTCATACTTGTGGTCTAACAGGGCACAAAAGAGATCAGTGTAGTGCAGAAAAACTGTTACACGATGATTCAGGAGAAAAAACAATCCAAGAAATGTGGGAGCGAGTGATAGAGAAGAAAGGCATAGACACTGACATGAAAGATGGTTTGGGATCCAGTGAAAATAGCAAAGAAAGTAGCGATGATGATGAGATTGAGGAACGGAGCAGAAAAAAAAAACAAGAAACAAGAAAAGATAACACATTTCATGAAATCACCAGCATCATCTTCAGAGCAACAAGGCAAAGCCGCGAAAGTAAATGACAAGCATGAGTCAAAAGAACAGTCTGAATCAGAGCAAATTTCACCCGCATTACCAGGAGAATAAAATCAAGCAAAAGTAAGAAAAATACTAAAATTCATTACTAAAGTTGAAAGTTAATGTTGTCAAGCCAAATGCAACATCATGATTGGAAAAAAAACGGTATGGTTATATTGTTTTTACATCAATATGAATAAAATAAGTTTTCATTGTGTAACAAAATCAAACAAAGACAAATACTTAAGTGGTGTCATGATCAAAAAGAAGATATTGTACTGTTGCAAGTCTACTGTACGACATTGAAGTTAGAAAAGTAAGGAATAATGTTTGTTACTGGTGGGTTACAATTCCTGAACATTTGGATATTAAAGAAGCAGTTGTTGTCTATTGCTATTCCAAATAAGTACATCCTACAACTTTTCTGATTACAGATTTGGAATCGACATTAAAAGTTGTCCTACACATAATTTAAAGGTTCACACTAGAAAACAAACGAATTAACGAGTCCTTTCAACATAGTATATAACCATGAAGGAGCTGAGTACCAAAGCTGAAATTTGGTTGATATATCGATCTATATCTGATTAACTGGAATAAATTTATGAAAATATTTCATTATTTTAATTGTCCACATGCCGATCCGTTATTGAGGAACATAGACGTTTTTCATTGTTGTAGATCTTTAACATTGAATAGACGCCATTCCATTTTAATTGATTTGATCAGCCTGCGATTGCTTGTGGCTAGGAGACTACCGGTACCCATAGATAATATATTTGTAATATATTGTGTAAACCCACTCATATGGGCACAGGATGACCTTGAAAATCACACTTTGGAAAAAATGGCTACTTTGAGCGCAGATAACTTCAAAAGTGAAGGGATAACCGTTAATCTAAGGCCATATTTTTCTTGAGAACTGTCCACATCACATTTGCCAATGCCATATTGCACTTTGTGATTTTTAAAAAATAGATTTCAAAAGTCTTATGTTCTGTTTTTCAAGGGACATGGTAAATTTAGTTATTGTATTATGAATTTCTGATTGTTGCTGCTCTGAATTTGCGGTGCGGGCTTTTCCCGACCAGCATAAATGCAATTGATTTTATTTTTCTGATTTTTAAAACTTCTAACTCGTTGTCCTTTTTTGCACATGGTTTTTCTTTTGAGCTTGGATATTCTTCAAACTTTGTTAAAGCAATGACAATACATCAAAGACATGCATGTTAAAATATGACGTTACTCTAATTATTCTGAATAGGTTAAACGCAAAGTTTTCGCCTTCAATCTGTGGAATTAGGTACACGAATTATAAATGAGTCCTACTGATTCATTTGTTTTATATATATATATATAATTCATTGTTGTCATTTCGTTATTTTTTTATAATGATGTATATTTTACTTTATTCTGTTTTACCAATAGACATAGTACAATAAGTCTAGTAAATATCTATTGCTATTTATAATTATTTATTAAATTTCGGGAAAACACCAAAGGTTTTACAATTTTTTTTAATGTTTCACATCGGATTCTGCTTTTATTGTCTTTTTTGTAAGCTGGATTGCAGAAAACTGGAGAAGCTTACAAAAAAGACAATAAAAGCAGCAGCCGTTGTCAACTTTTTTATAAAAAAAAAAAAATTTTACCAATTTTCAATAAATATTATTTTCAAGCGTTGGAACTCAATATTCAATCAACTTAAAAAAATGTCCCGAACATTGGGAGTTTCAAATCACAATATAAAATAATGTTATTTAAGCGGTACTACTCGGGAATTTCCGCAACACAATTAATATAGAATAAATAATTTTAATTTTTTTATGAATAGTTAAAACAAGAACTAGTATCATTCTACCTTACGTTTAGTAATATTGGACATAATTACTGAATTGTAATTGTGGTAAAATAACATAAAAATACAGGTGTCTCTCTAAAGATCAGTTTTGGAAAAATAGATGTTTGATCTTTAGCAGTTTTGGCCTTTGCCTGTGAAAATAAGAATAACATTAATTTGGCCGCAAAAATGTAGCCTTTATTTAAATGAATTTTTTTTTAGAGAGAGACTTGTATTTTAATTATCAAATTTGTATTATTTAGTATTAACACTATCATCATTATTATAATGTATACTAGACATTATAATGTGAAACCTCCTACTAATTACCCGTTGATGAATATTCTGAATCAAGTGGAAGGTTCCGCTGGTCAATACGATCTAATCCCCAAACATCGGTGTACGCAGACGGTTCACATATCGCATTTTTTTCGACATACTTTACACCCTTCATTTCAAGAATCTACAATGAAAAAGCAAAAAATCCGAAGTAAGGATACTTGAAATACAGTTCATGATACATACAGATTGATTCGAGGCGGTGAACTATGATTGCAATTTGCATGTTTAGTCATCCAGCTGAAACACAATGAGGGCACCGAATAAAATTGAACCGGAGAGTATGTGTTTACTGAATATGAAACAAATGAGTTGAGGTGTCTTTTCCGGAAGACAACCCTTTATAAATGAAAGGGGTGAGCATCATTTAACATGATAATCTTGTCTTTTCTTATAGGTGCTCAGATGTCTTTAACTCATTGATTAATTTGTGCAACTTTAATTTAAATTATCAATTTAAAAATGAACTAATACAATTTGTGTTCTTTATTATTTACCTTTATTTGAAAAAAAATAAATTTGTTTCTGATAAGTCATCTTCATATGCAAATTAGCTGAAATATGCAAATTAGGTCTGAAATGTAGGGTATTATATCTTGGTAACCACATGTCGTAGAAAGTTGCTTCTTTCTTAAAGTTGTTCAGAAAATGCATGTTTCTATTTACCCTAATGGAACATTTTCTTTAAAAATGACCGGAAGTACCATTTTTCCGACCTTATTAGCATAAATATGCAAATTAGGGGTGGAAATATAGGGAGCTATATCTTGAAAACCACAAGTCGCACAGAGTTGCTTTTTGCAGCAAAATGTTTAAAACATGCATATTTATATTTACTATAATGGACAATTTTCTCTAGAAATGACCGGAAATTGCGTTTTTGATCTTTGACCTCAACTTTGCGTGATTGTAATATCTTGGCAACCACTGGTCGTATAGAGTTGCTTTTTTAAACAAAATATTTACAATATGCACATTTATACTCTAACAGAATAATTTCTCAATATCAACCAGAAACTATTTTATTGACCTTTGACCTATCTTTGCCGTATATAGGCCTATTATATATGTATATATACCT
>NW_022746987.1:912562-914262 GCF_011630105.1 Anneissia japonica | reverse complement strand
GACACTAAAATCGATTAAATAAGCCTTTGAAATTTTCGTAATTTCCAGGGTTTCAACCCTGAAACAATTCCAGAAACTTTGAGCGACACCCGGCCACGCCCACTTACACTCTCGTTGCCCACCCCGTCGGAGAGATCGTACCCCCATCAGCCAAATCCTGCCGCTACCGGTTCCGTTCAGAAATAAAATTAATTCACTTAGTTTTGTATTGATGCTCTTACTTCGTCATGAACGGAAGGAAACTGTTTGAAATAGCATATACCGTATACCACCAGTTGGCATTACTGCAAATTGCCTAGTAACAGTGAATTAGAGTGAGAAACGTTCCCACACAAGTAGGTTCCCACGATCAGGTGAAGCATGGGAGAAGCAGACACAAGGTCAGTCACATACAGTAGTCTTATTCTTTAAACGCCGCCAACTCAGGAATGTAGACGCGGTAGTGTCTGATCTGATTCTTTGAACGCTGCCTTCAGGAATGTAAACGCGCTGCTGCTCCCCAAGGAGGGAATAGCCGACTGCCTTGTTCAGCGATACCAACATGTGCCATGGTTTCAGTAGTTTAGCTGTATTTTAGCGAAGTGTTGCTTTTTTGTACGTTCATTTCTTACATGTCATTTTAATTTAGTCATTGATCATCATAATAAAATTATTAACTTTGTTGTTACTATGGCGTTTATGTTTGCTTTCTATTGGTGTTATAACAGTTGTTAAACCTTTTTTTTTCATGATTCAAAGACGTGCACACTCATTCTGTATAAATGAGTATAATATGGGCCTATCCACTGCAAGACTCTTAATTAAAAATCAACGTAACCATGGGGACGTGTACTTCTACTGTTATTTTCTCAATGAATAGGGCGTTTACAGTCAAAAGCCCCTGATTGTTTAGCAAAGTATTTTGTGTTTAATTATGTTTCTAAGGTTGAAAAAGTCTTTGTCAAAAATGGCGCAGTTTAGATGCCGGTTGGAAATTTGAGAGCCGGACAGGGATGACCGGCGAGGTGAGAAACCCTGTGATAATTATGAATATTTTATTAACATTTTAGCAAAATATTATGTTACAAAAAGATGTAAAAGAGGTTGCCCGTCGGGACGCACCCTATTTATTTCTGGTTGCCCGACGCAGATGTTTGGTTGCCCTGGGACGTCGGGCAGGCGATTCTGTGAGCCCTGATTAATTTGTTAGCCTTGACAATTGTTCGTGAATCAGTAAAATTTTAGACATACCTCTTTAAATGCTCCATAAATGATTACATTTATAATGCACGGGATTTTCTTAGGTGACAGCTACCGGAGCTAGCCCAGCATACTGGCACCAAGATACCTCTGTGTATACGGTAGAGATGGCAACGCCATTTCATCATCTGGAGAGCGCATCTTCCTTCACTTGGCGAAGGATTAACTAATTTTAATATATATATATAATGTACTTAATGAAAGTGATTCATTGTAGAATGCTGCGAATATATATAAGTGTGTGTGTGTGTGTGTGTGGGTGCGTGTATATATAAAAGCGAGAGGTCGCAGGTTCGAGTCCCGCCAGAGGCAGTTTATTACACAATTTCTGTATTCGTTTATTTACAGGACTACATTCGTTGAGAGTCTTGGTACACGATGTATTATTATGTCCTTTATTCGAACATTGTATTTACCTTTCTTTAATGATTTATATATATAATTTAACAGTGTTAAACGGC
>NW_022746987.1:908627-912516 GCF_011630105.1 Anneissia japonica | reverse complement strand
GTAATAATACAATTGTTGTAATAATACTTTCGACCATAAGCCATCATTAGGTATATATACATATATAATAGGCCTATATACTGCAAAGATAGTTCAAAGGTCAATAAAACAGTTTCTGGTTGATATTGAGAAATTATTCTGTTAGAGTATAAATGTGCATATTGTAAATATTTTGTTACAAAAAACAACTCTATACGACCAGTGGTTGCCAAGATATTACAATCACGCAAAGTTGAGGTCAAAGGTCAAAAACGCAATTTCCTGTCATTTCTAGAGAAAATTGTCCATTATAGTAAATATAAACATGCATGTTTTAAACATTTTGCTGCAAAAATCATCTCTGTACGACCAGTGGTTTTCAAGATATAGCTCCCTATATTTCCACCCCTAATTTGCATATTTATGCTAATACGGTCGGCAAAATGGTACTTCCGGTACTTTTTGAAGAAAATGTTCTATTAGGGTAAATAGAAACATGCATGTTCTGGACAACTTTAAGAAAGAAGCAACTTTCTACGACATGTGGTTACCAAGATATAAGTACCCTACATTTTCAGACCTAATTTGCATATTTCAGCTAATTTACATATGAAGATGAGCGTAAAAAGATTGGCGACTCATTTTATTTAATTCAGCATACATTTCGTCACCTCAAAGACATCGCACACCGCGATGAATATTGAATTGTATTTTGTAAAAGGGGTACACACCGACAGAAATTGTTTTCTTATGTGTACTCCTGTTGACTGAATTGAATTGTACTGTAATTGAAAATCGTAAAACAAACTTAATTAGAACCCGAAAAAAGTTCAAATTCAATATTAAGTACGAACAATTAAGGAAGTCATTGAATCAATTAACCCTAATAAACAAAACAAAGTGAACGTTTATTATGAATATTCTAGACCTATTTTAAAGACTCAGGGAACGAAATTGTAGGTTACAGACAGGCAGAAGGCCGCCGAGGCCTTCTCCTACTACTCTAGCCTAGGCCGTAGCATAAAATCATCGCACGACTTTTACCTGTCTGCACCAAACAAAAAGGTCAGTGACTGTATTCTCTCTCGAATGCTGAAATGTTTATTTCTTTGACGAATGTCTATCAAAATAGCATTAAAAACAAGTTCTTCTAATAATACAAATTACAATAGTTATTCATTGTATTTGTACTGTACTGCTGATGTGTTAGTCAACGCTTACTGCAGGAGCACAAATCAGCATACGCACAGCTAGAAATGTACATACGCGCACAGACTGATCATATCACTATAGCAACCGATGACTGCTACAACAACAGTTGGTTATCAAAAACTAACATTAAACGACGGCGATTGACTTATAAAGCAATTAGTAGAGCATGCATCGTACACTAACGGAAAATTATTATTATTATTAGGTTAGATTTAATGCATTCACAAATTTCCTTCGGGCCTTGCAGGCCCTCATGAATTTTTTTCAAGCATTAAATCTAACCTTCGTATAATAATTTTCCTATAGTCCTATTGCTTCCTAGAAGCAATATAAAAATTAATTAAAATAATAGTCGATGAGGTGTATAATAAATAGTAGCAATATAAAAAGTAATTAAAATAATAGTCGATGAGGTATATAATAAATAGTAACAATATAAAAAGTAATCAAAATATTAGTCGATGAGGTATATAATAAATCTTAACAATATAAAAAGTAATTAAAATCAAGGAACACTGTAATTTCACTGTTCCCTCTTAAAATAATAGTCGATGAGGTGTATATTATATATAATATTTCCAAGTTAAGTACGTAATAAAAAAAAAGGTTGAGAAGGTTTTTTGAGGAAAAAATAAACTCCTCGGGGGGTTTGTTCGAGGGAGGCGTTTATTCCAAATGAGGCTCTAAAGGGAGAGTTTATTCAAGGGGCGTTGATTCGAATAAATACGGTATAACTAAAATATTCTCGTCATTCGTGTCGTTGTTGCTCTATTGGAAAAATGTTTTGACTATAATCAGAGAGCTATAATAATATAATATTATTTAGTTTAATGGTAGTTATAGCCAGTGAATGGCAGTATAAAAATCGTGCTTTATCTTATTTAACTAAGTTAAAGCAGAAACCTTCTAATCAGCAATTAATTAAGTTGATGTTATTGCTTTGTAAACTGCGTTAATATATTGAGGAACATAATACGAATAAAAGAAATGAAAAACTTACTCTCGGTATTTGCAAATGAACCAAAAAGGAAAAGAAGTAATAAAACCTCCAAGTAAAGCCGGCATTGTACTTCCATGTCGCCTAAGCGACTTAAATCCTACGGGTATAATTCACGTTTTCTTTTTCTATGCAAGCATTAACCTGTCTTACGTAAATCGTTTGTCCAATCTGCACAACAAGTGGTATCAGAATCTCTTATATTCCAAAGTTTCTGGTTGGGTGATAAAGAACCAAAACTATACAATTTCTCTCTCTTTTATATTCTATTTACGAAAGTAATACGCACAGTTATGGAAGGCAATCGCCGCCAAAAAAAACAAATTGAAACGTACAACGTACTCAAAGAAATAGACAACGTACTCACACAAACATACAACGTACAAAGGGAAATAGACAAACATACTCGTACAAACATACAACGTACGAGCACAAACGTACAACGTACGAGCACAAACGTACAACGTACGAGCACAAATGTACAACGTTCACCTAAACGAACCACTTCAGAAACAGACAAAATACAAAAAGACAAACAGACAAAACACGAAAAGACAAACAGACGAATGTCAAACGTACAACGTACTCGCAGAAATAGACAACGAATTCCGTATATCAAGAATCGTCCACTTTTGATGCGGGTAAACATGAAAGAATAAATAAAAAAATGATGATTCTACGGAAGCTTAAAGTGACCTTCCGAGTTTCCGAGTTTCCAAGATAATTATCTTGGAAACATGGAATAAACATTTATTAAGACGTCTTTCCGAGATAGTTTATCTCGGAAAGATGTCTTTCCGAGATAACGTATTTTGGAAAGACGGAATTCCAAGATAACGTATCTTGGAAAGATGGAATTCCAAGATAATTGATCTTGGAAAGACGGAAATCGAAGATAAGTATCTTAGAAAGACGGAATTCAAAGACAACGTATCTTGGAAAGACGGAATTCCAAGATAACGTATCTTGGAAAGACGGAATTCCAAGATAAATTATCTTGGAAAGACAGAATTCCAAGATACGTTATCTTGGAAAGACGTCTTTCCAAGATACATTTTGAGGATATCTCCTGCACGCGATTTTTTTCCGTACGAAACATTTACATGAAACTCCACTCGGGCCGTCTCGGCTGAATCGACCCGAAAATCTCATTGCAGAATTCAGGAGGTCAAAAGGTCATCAACAGATAAACGTCTACAAAACAACTTCTGAGTACGGAAGCTTAAAGTGACCTTCCGAGTTTCCGAGTTTCCAAGATAATTATCTTGGAAACATGGAATAAACACTTATTAAGACGTCTTTCCGAGATAATTTATCTCGGAAAGACGTCTTTCCGAGATAACGTATTTTGGAAAGACGGAATTCCAAGATAACGTATCTTGGAAAGACGGAATTCCGAGATAAGTATCTTAGAAAGACGGAATTCAAAGATAACGTATCTTGGAAAGACGGAATTCCAAGTTAACGTATCTTGGAAAGATGGATTTCCAAGATAAATTATCTTGGAAAGACGGAATTCCAAGATACGTTATCTTGGAAAGACGTCTTTCCAAGATACATTTTGAGGATATTTCCTGCACGATTAAAATCGTAACGGTACTGGGTTCGGTCGTCAGGAGTTCGTGTTTCGTACAGGTCAATCCATTCATAGAAAAGGCCTTAATTGGAGAAAGCGTACCTGTCGTTAGCCATAGTAGCCTA
>NW_022746987.1:907243-908408 GCF_011630105.1 Anneissia japonica | reverse complement strand
TATCTTGGAATTCCGTCTTTCCAAGATAAATTATCTCGGAAATCCGTCTTTCCGAGATAAATTATCTCGGAAAGACGTCTTAATAAGTACTTATTCCATGTTTCCATGATAATTATCTTGGAAACTCGGAAACGCGGAAGGTCACTTTAAGCTTCCGTATCTGAGAGAACGTCGCTGTCTAATTTTTAAAAATACATGTTACTATGTTACTATTGTTACTATTGTTAATACCAATGGGTCGTTTAAAATGACATATATATTTGACGAAGCTGCACGAGTAATGAAAAGTGTTATTTTAACTTGAGTTACATACTATGACAATTTTAATTTTTTAGTTAGACCTTGGTTTTGCATAATTACCTAGGCCTACTAAGACCCTTTCTGGGAAAAGCACAAAGAGTAAGGAAAAGCGCGTTTTTCTTAATCAAATGAAACAGGGTGACAGTTATTTTCAGAGAAGAGCTGAGAATAGGCAGCTCTAAAATACTGGATGCCATAAGACCTGCCAAAATGGCAGAGCACCATATGAATGTAAAAATGAGCTAGTTATTAATACTAGGCATAGTAATCGGCAGGTTCTTGATTACAAGGCTAGACCAAGTTAATTACATGTAATGCCGAAATGATTATTATTATTATTATTATTATTATTATTATTAATTATTATTATTATTACCTGTACCTTAAGGGGAACTTAGACAGTGGAGGAATTAGAGAACAATTAAAAAAACGACGTTAAGGAGAAATAACACAAAAGATATTCCCCTTGGGCGATTATTATTTATAGGCCTAGTAAATAATACGCTATCTGTAGGTTCTTCATTACCTTAAGGCTTAGGCCAAGGTAATTAATGCTAAAATGATTATTATTATTATTATTATTATTATTATTATTATTATTATTATTATTTAACATTAATTACATATACGATGATAGTTTGGACAAGTTCAATAACGCCGGAATGGTATATTATTTATTTAATAATATTTCTCTATGCGCTCTATTTTTTATTTCATGCTTCAATTTTGTCCTATTTTTTCCCCAAAAAATTTCAGTCAATGTCAGTATGTTGGTGTCAGCCTATGACCCTAGGCCTGGTTTAAGGAGGGGCCTAGGTAAGATCTCAGCCTGTTAGGCCTCTTTCTCTCTAGCCTTTGGTATAAC
>NW_022746987.1:899434-905354 GCF_011630105.1 Anneissia japonica | reverse complement strand
ATCCTGGTGTCTGGCACCATCCCTGTGTCCAGTAATTTCATCTGTTTTCAGACGTACTGATGCCACTGTTAAGAATTGTTCTGACTTGTTGCGCATGTTCTTTGCTTGATACTTTCTGCATATCAAGCAGTAGCGGCCTTCACCCTTAACATAAACTAACCACCAATGACCACTTTTCTCAGAATAACTATGTTTTATTCGTGAGCCACTGGTGATTAAACATTTCCTTGTTGGCACATCGGTTGTGGCTTGGACTCCCAACCTTGAGGTCGGGGGTTCGGAACTCTGGCTGTGCATCTGTCTCTTATACACATCTAGATGTGTATAAGAGACAGGCTCTAAAGGGAGAGTTTATTCAAGGGGGCGTTTATTCGAATAAATACGGTATAACTAAAAATATTCTCGTCATTCGTGTCGTTGTTGCTCTATTGGAAAAATGTTTTGACTATAATCAGAGAGCTATAATAATATAATATTATTTAGTTTAATGGTAGTTATAGCCAGTGAATGGCAGTATAAAAATCGTGCTTTATCTTATTTAACTAAGTTAAAGCAGAAACCTTCTAATCAGCAATTAATTAAGTTGATGTTATTGCTTTGTAAACTGCGTTAATATATTGAGGAACATAATACGAATAAAAGAAATGAAAAACTTACTCTCGGTATTTGCAAATGAACCAAAAAGGAAAAGAAGTAATAAAACCTCCAAGTAAAGCCGGCATTGTACTTCCATGTCGCCTAAGCGACTTAAATCCTACGGGTATAATTCACGTTTTCTTTTTCTATGCAAGCATTAACCTGTCTTACGTAAATCGTTTGTCCAATCTGCACAACAAGTGGTATCAGAATCTCTTATATTCCAAAGTTTCTGGTTGGGTGATAAAGAACCAAAACTATACAATTTCTCTCTCTTTTATATTCTATTTACGAAAGTAATACGCACGGTTATGGAAGGCAATCGCTGCCAAAAATACAAATTGAAACGTACAACGTACTCAAAGAAATAGGCAACGTACTCAGAAAAATAGACAACGTACTCACACAAACATACAACGTACAAAGGGAAATAGACAAACGTACTCGTACAAACATACAACGTACGAACACAAACGTACAACGTACGAGTACAAACGTACAACGTTCACATAAACGAACCACTTCAGAAACAGACAAAATACAAAAAGACAAACAGACAAAACACGAAAAGACAAACAGACGAAAGTCAAACATACAACGTACTCGCAGAAATAGACAACGAATTCCGTATATCAAGAATTGTCCACTTTTGATGCGGGTAAACATGAAAGAATAGATAAAAAATGATGATTCTACGGAAGCTTAAAGTGACCTTCCGAGTTTCCGAGTTTCCAAGATAATTGTCTTGGAAGCATGGAATAAACACTTATTAAGACGTCTTTCCGAGATAATTTATCTCGGAAAGATGTCTTTTCGAGATAACGTATTTTGGAAAGATGTCTTTCCGAGATAACGTATTTTGGAAAGACGGAATTCCAAGATAACGTATCTTGGAAAGATGGAATTCCAAGATAATTGATCTTGGAAAGACGGAATTCGAAGATAAGTATCTTAGAAAAACGGAATTCAATAACAACGTATCTTGGAAAAACAGAATTCCAAGATAAATTATCTTGGAAAGACAGAATTCCAAGATACGTTATCTTGGAAAGACGTCTTTCCAAGATACATTTTGAGGATATTTCCTGCACGATTAAAATCGTAACGGTACTGGGTTCGGAGTTCGTGTTTCGTACAGGTCATTCCATTCATAGAAAAGACCTTTATTGGAGAAAGCGTACCTGTCGTTAGCCATAGTAGCCTAGGTCAATACTAACTCCGGCGATATAAAATTGATTATAAAATTGAAAAATATTAATCTTATTATTGTAGTAGTGATACTATGTACACGTTTTAATTATTGTTATTTATTCGTTAAAACGCAAAATTTTGAAAGAATAAAGGAAGAAGGAAGAATAGGAAAGAGATTTGGAGTGGCTGAAATATTTTCCGAAAATATACAATAGTAGTCAATATGCTATTATTGCATTACGTTTTTGTAAACAAATTTGGGCACTAATCGTCAGACGTCTCGGTGCCACAGCTAATATTGGAGTGGTTGGCGCACCGGTTGTGGCTTGGACTCCCAACCTTGAGGTCGGGGGTTCGGAACTCTGGCTGTGCATATCGCTTGTGTCCTTGGGCAAGGCACTTTATCTACGGTTGCCTCTCTCCACCCAGGAGTGCAAGTGGGTACCTGGTAGGTTCCAACACAACCTGCGCTGATTACTAGCTGCAATATTATGAAATGATAATATAATTTCATTTACTAAATTAATTTGGTGTTCCATATGTGCTTGATCCAATGACCGGGGTAGTAATGTGAAGCGCTTAGAGGCCTTGTAAAGGCATGAAGCGCTATATAAGAACGAAATATTATTATTATTATTATTATTATTATTATTATTATTATTATTATTATTATTATTAATAATAATAATAACAACAATAAGTTTTAAAAAAACGAAATTACTTTTTATACATTAAAAATTAACGTAGGCCTATTTTTCATGCGTTTTAATAAGCAGATGTTGATGCGTACATACAGAACAATGAGTGAAAATACAGAACAACACACAATGAAATACAACAATATTCACTCACAACTTTAAACTTGAACAAATTTAATATAGACCTATCCATTGGTAAGTTACAGGTAGCTCAACTTTCCTTATAATTACTACAGCTTTCAGGCTATATTTACGAAAGCTTAAAGTGACCTTCCGAGTTTCCAAGTTTCCAAGATTATTATCTTGGAAACATGAAATAAACACTTATTAAGACGTCTTTCCGAGATAATTTATCTCGGAAAGATGTCTTTCCGAGATAATTTATCTTGGAAAGACGTCTTTCCGAGATAATTTATCTTGGAAAAAAGTCTTTCCGAGATAAATGATTTTGGAAAGACGGAATTCGAAGATAAGTATCTTAGAAAGACAGAATTCCAAGATAACGTATCTTGGAAAGACGGAATTCCAAGATAATGTATCATGGAAAGACAGAATTCCAAGATAATTTATCTTGGAAAGACGGAATTCTAAGATACAGTTTGAGTATATTTCCCGCACGATTAAAGTCGTAACGGTACTGGTTTTGGTCTTCAGGAGTTCGTGTTTCGTACAGGTCATTCCATTCATAGAAAAAAAACCTTTATTGGAGAAAGCGTACCTGTCTTTAGCCAGAGTAGCCTAGGTCAATACTAACTCCGGCTTTTTAAAATTGATTATAAAATTTAAAAATATTAATCTTATTATTGTAGTAGTGATACTATGTACACGTTTTAATTGTTATTTATTCGTTAACGTCATTATATTTACATTTAAATTTAATGTATTGTTTAAGTATGAATTATTATTTCCATGTTAAATTAGTCTTATCTATCAAAATTGTATATTTAAATAATACAGTAATAGGCAAGCCGAGGTATAGCCTAGTTTAGGCCTAACCAAGTGACTATATGTAAGTGTATAAAATTATGAAAAATATGATTAAAACGCAAAATTGTGAAAGAATAAAGAAAGAAGGAAGAATAGGAAAGAGATTTGAAGCGGCTGAAATATCTTCCGAAAATATAATAATTTACAATGGAATACAATAATATTCACTCACTACTTTGAACTTTAACAAATTAAATATAGGCCTATCCATTGGTAAGTCACAAGTAACTCAACTATCCTTACTACAGCTTTCAGGCTATCTTTGAATTTTGAATTTCGTCTTCTCGATATTATCTCGGAATTCCGTCTTTCCAAGATAAAGTATCTCGGAATTCCGCCTTTCCAAGATAAAGTATATTGGAAAGACGTCTTTCCAAGATAACATATCTTAGAAAGACGTCTTTCCAAGATAATTTATCTTGGAATTCCGTTTTTCCATCCGTCTTTCCAAGATAATTTATCTTGGAATTCCGTCTTTCCAAGATACGTTTTCTTGGAATTCCGTCTTTCCAAGATACGTTATCTTGGAATTCCGTCTTTCCAAGATAATCCTGGAAAGATGGAATTGCAAAATAAATTATCTTGGAAAGACGGAATTCCAAGATAAATTATCTCAGAATTCCGTCTTTCCAAAATGAATTATCTCGGAAAGACATCTTTCCGAGATAAATTATCTCGGAAAATGTCTTAATAAGTATTTATTCCATGTTTCCAAGATAATTATCTTTGAAACTCGGAAACGCGGAAGTACGGAAGCTTAAAGTGACCTTTCCGAGTTTCCAAGTTTCCAAGATAATTGTCTTGGAAACATGGAATAAACACGTATTAAGACGTCTTTCCGAGATAATTTATCTCGGAAAGACGTCTTTCTGAGATAATTTATCTTGGAAACACGTCTTTCCGAGATAGTTTATCTTGGAAAGAAGTCTTTCCGAGATAATTGATGTTGGAAAGACGGAATTCGAAGATAAGTATCTTAGAAAGACGGAATTCCAAGATAACGTATCTTGGAAAGACGGAACTCCAAGATAACGTATCTTGGAAAGGCGGAATTCTAAGATAACGTATCTTGGAAAGACGGAATTCCAAGATAACTTATCTTGGAAAGACGTTTTTCCGAAATACTTTATTTTGGAAAGACGGAATTCCGAAATAATTTATCTTGGAATTCCGTCTTTCCAAGATAATTTTTCTTGGAATTCCGTCTTTCCAAGATACGTTATTTTTGAACTCCGTCTTTCCAGAATAATTTATCTTAAAAGGCGGAATTCTAAGATACATTTTGAGTATATTTCCCGCACGATTAAAATCGTAACGGTATTGGTTTTGGTCTTCAGAATTTCGTGTTTCGTACAGGTCATTCTATTCATAGAACCTTTATTGGAGAAAGCGTACCTGTCGTTAGCCATAGTAGCCTAGGTCAATACTAACTCTGGCTATATAAAATTGAATATAAAATTGAAAAATATTAATCTTATTATTGTAGTAGTGATACTATGTACACGTTTTAATTATTGTTATTTATTCGTTAACGTCATTATATTTACATTTAAATTTAATGTATTGTTTAAGTATGAATTACTATGTCCATGTTAAAATAATCTTATCTATCATAATTGTATATTTAAATAATATAGTAATAGGCAAGCCGAGGTATAGCCTAGTCTAGGCCTAAACAAGTGAATATATGTGAGTGTATAAAATTATGAAAAATGATTAAAACGCAAAATTGTGAAAGAATAAAGGAAGAAGGAAGAATAGGAAAGAGATTTGGAGCGGCTGAAATATCTTCCGAAAATATAACAATTTTTACAATAATATTCACTCACAACTTTGAAATTGAACAAAATAAATATGGGCCTATTCATTGGTAAGTCACAGGTAGCTCAACTTTCCTTACTACAGCTTTCAGGCTATCTTTGAATTTTGAATTTCGTCTTCTCGATATTATCTTGGAATTCCGTCTTTCCAAGATAAAGTATGTCGGAATTCCGCCTTTCCAAGATAAAGTATCTTGGAAAGACGTCTTTCCAAGATAACGTATCTTGGAAAGACGTCATTCCAAGATAATTTATTATGGATTCCGTCTTTCCAAGACACGTTATCTTAGAATTCCGTCTTTCCAAGATAAATTATACTGGAAAGATGGAATTCCAAGATAAATTATCTTGGAAAGACGGAATTCCAATATACATTATCTTGGAAAGACGTCTTTCAAGATACATTATCTTGGAATTCCGTCTTTCCAAGATAAGTTATCTTGGAGTTCCGTCTTTCCAAGATAAATTATCTCAGAAATCCGTCTTTCCGAGATAAATTATCTCGGAAAGATGTCTTAATAAGTATTTATTCTATGTTTCCAAGATAATTATCTTGGAAACTCGGAAACGCGGAAGGTCACTTTAAGC
>NW_022746987.1:882458-899150 GCF_011630105.1 Anneissia japonica | reverse complement strand
CTTTCCAAGATACGTTATCTTGGAATTCCGTCTTTCCAAAATACGTTATCTCGGAAAGACGTCTTTCCGAGATAAATTATCTCGGAAAGACGTCTTAATAAGTGTTTATTCCATGTTTCCAAGATAAGTATCTTGGAAACTCGGAAACTCGGAAGGTCACTTTAAGCTTCCGTACTTTAAGCTTCCGTATATCTTTGAATTTTGAATTTCGTCTCCTCGATGTTATCTTGGAATTCCGTCTTTTCAAGATAACATATCTTGGAAAGACGTCTTTCCAAGATAATTTATCTTGGACTTCCGTCTTTCCAAGATACGTTATCTTGGAATTCCGTCCTTCCAAGATAAATTATACTGGAAAGACGGAATTCCAAGATAAATTATCCTGGAAAGACGTCTTTCCAAGATAAATTATCTTGGAATTCAGTCTTTCCAAGATAGATTATCTTGGAATTCCGTCTTTCCAAGATATATTATCTCGGATATCCGTCTTTCCGAGATAAATTATCTCGGGAAGACGTCTTAATAAGTATTTATTCCATGTTTCCATGATAATTATCTTGGAAACTCGGAAACTCGGAAGGTCACTTTAAGCTTCCGTATCCGTATGATTCTTCCGGAAACGACGACAAAAAATCAGAAATCACAATGGAGTCGATAAATAACAACATCAGGGATCGTATTGTAGAAATTGCAAATTTAATTATAAATGACGGTGAATCTGCTCTGCCAGTTGTTGTGTCTGCACTTGATAGTGTATGTCGAGATTGCCTGGCTTTTGGTATAGATGGTGATATAACGGCTCTTATATTAAACGCATTGAGAATACTAAAAGAAGAAAATGAACTGCGTCATCAAGATTTTGGGGAAACCGATGGGAGCACGCGATATACCGGTATGGCCTCAACCGAACCTACTTCGCTTCGCGGTAGACCAAGACTCAGCATTACAGAACCCCAAATTATATTTTTTGTTGGTAAGCAGGCTTCATAATATTATGGTACAATATGAATATCATTTGATTTAATATCAATAAAACAGTATGGTCGTAACCATGTATAGGCCTACCGCATGACAAAATTGTAAAGATATTGATTGGTTATATCTAGGCATATCACCATCCATAGGTAAAAGTCTTTTGCATATTATATTTATATACTCAATAACCATATTGAACCGGAATGAATGTGGAACACCCACCCAGGGAATTCTCCTTCTGTCATTCTATTCGCATACACTACCTCACGTCGTGTTGACTGTTAGAGCACTTTTCCCCCTTTTTTTTTTTCATTTTTGGGAGTATAGGCCTACTCATGACCATATGCGTGTAATTTATATAATAATAGTGATGTATTATCTTGATTGACAGAAAATGGATTTACAGCAAGTGACATGAGCCTTCTTCAGGCAGTTTTTTTCAATTCTTAGGCCTATGTGAATGTACGCAATTACTCACATAGTTTGGCCCTACATTCGTAAAAAGGCCACAGTAAATTCCCATCCCTTTCTCGGTAGATGTCTAACCCTATATATTAATTTCATTGACTTGCCTCTAAGCCAATATTCTCCTTTTCACTCATTTTCTCCTTCTTCACATCAAAGTCTTTCTCATTGAGAGTATTTACACAGCGGATCTTATAGGAACAAAATCACCGAAAAATCGTCGTCATCGTTGGCAAAATCTACCGTCAATCCAACACTATAGCCTAGCCTAGACCCCACTGCACCGCTTTTCTCACGGAAATTAGTTTCAGTTGATTATAAATATTCATGATCGAAAGTGTGATGACTAACTAATGTATTTAAATATGCATAAAGCTACTGAGACCGGGGAATAAAGTGACTACCGAAAGAGAAATGGTAAGGAAGAATATTATTAATGTCTGCACGCACTGCATGCTATTTAAAGGTATGCGTAGTGCGTGAAAAACGATACATTCGCCTGTTTGTAGTAAGCAAACCGACTGATATAGGCCTAACTACATTCGTCACTTTCCTAATTAATATTCTTCTTTAATTACTTATGTAATTGAGATTTTTTTCATCCTACACAGTAAGACAACTTAAATTCACAAATTTTAAAAAAAAATTATTTTTTTCACATTCGCCACTACATTCTGTAAGGCACGAATTTACATGCAAAGATAAATAAATATAGGGCCTATGAACAAGTTCTTCCAAGTAGGTCTGAGCTTGATCATTTATGATTTTTAATTGCTTGCTTGTTTATCAATATCATACTGTATTTACTAGGTCTAGCTAACAGTAATAGTAGTATGTCTCGATGTGGTCTATACTAAGGCATAATGCCATACACTTGTCCTATGTGGGCCAAGGTAGGTCTAGGCCTACTTAGGACATTAATTAAATCAAATAATTATTACTGTAATATTCAAATAAAGATAAGTCAAATAATTATTACTGTAATATTCAAATAAAGATAAGTTTACTTATCTTTACTTGAATATTACAGTAATATTTATTTGATTTAATTAATGTCCTAAGTAGGAGTAGTAAATTATTTATTAAGCCTACCGGTATCACGATTGACGGCTTGTTGCCGAGTTATCAACTCAGCGGCTTGGTTAAGAAGCCGAATGGCTTTGTTCAACGTGTTAGCATAAGACATAGTGATAACAAATGTTTTGGAGGAAAAAATTTGACTCCTCATGACAGGACTCATTATTTTGTGTAAGGCAAAACAATGTTTTACCCGCATCAAAAGTGGACGATTCTTGATACACAGAATTCGTTGTCAATTTCTGCGAGTTTGACTTTCGTCTGTTTGTCTTTTCGTGTTTTGTTTGTTTGTCTTTTTGTATTTTGTCTGTTTCTGAAGTGGTTCGTTTATGTGAACGTTGTACGTTTGTGTTCGTACGTTGTATGTTTGTACGAGTACGTTTGTCTATTTCTCTTTGTACGTTGTATGTTTGTGTGAGTACGTTGTCTATTTTTCTGAGTACGTTGTCTATTTCTTTGAGTACGTTGTACGTTTAAATTTGTATTTTTGGCAGCGATTGCCTTCCATACACAGTAGTGACACGCCACATAGTATAATTATAGGATTTCCTACGAATGTAAGAGGTATTAAAACTCAAAGAATACATATTATATTGGAGGCTACAAAATAATGAATTATTCATAAACTATTATTGATATGCCGTGACTACATACATTGGAATCTACAAAAATAATACATTTATTCATAAATTATTATTAAAATGCCGTCACTGCATACATTGCAGGCTACAAAATAATGAATTATTCATAAACTATTATTAAAATGCCGTGACGTTTTTACAAAGATATGGTTTACAATGCAATTATATGTCCACGCTTAAGTTACTGCAATATTGTATGGGGAAATTGTTGTCAAACCCCTATGTAAAATATTCAGATTCTTTTAAAACCGAGCTGTAACAATTACAACAAGATATAATTCTAGTTTCCAAGAACTGATGGAAATAAATTGGAAAAATATTGATAAAAGTAGCAGTCAAGATGCATAAGGCAATAAATGGTGTCACAGCTCATCTGTATATTAGTAAGGGTTTTGAAAATTTAAGAAATTTAAGTTCAAGAAGTTCAAGACGTGTGTTTCGAAACATATGTAGAATAACGTAACAGTAATGAAACTCAAATACGTAAGATGTTGACTTTAGAAACACTAAAATTTATATAGCGAATATTTCGGCTCCGTATTCTTTGTCAACGCTTGACATAAAATGAAAACGCTTGACAAAAATTCGGCAAACCGGGTTTCGGCAAACTGGATTCGACCAACTGCTCTGATACCTTTGATAGTACTGTACCTATCTACTACTGGTACTACACTATAGAAAGGGGTACTACTAATGCTACTAGCTGTTTTTGTAGATACAGTACGGCAGCTTAACAGATTGATGTGGAAATTCTTGACAAAGCACGGCCTTGTAAAAAAAAAAATATTCAAAAATATTAAGAAAAAGATATTGTCAAGTCATATTTACGTTACTGACAATATGAAATAGTACTAACGGTACACCACCTAGATAGTTCTGAAAAGAACTGTTGTTGCGTGAATGCCTCAACGTTTCGATTGAGTTGATTTAATCGTCTTCAATAGAAAAAAACAGAACAGTCAATCACCTAGTTGCGGTGAAGTGCATCAGGATCTTTATTGAACTGAAGTGAGTAACAACCTGTACTGTATTTCTAAAACGATAACAACATCATGCTCAATAGAGGATTTTAGCTGGTGGATTTTCTCATAACAGAAAGTAATAGCAGCCTAGTCTCACTTGAATTTATTCATTTTTCAAAATTTGTATTCAATAGCAGTCTTAGTTACCTGGCACTCATACAGATCGTTATGCCAGGGTAAAAAAACACTACAAACAATTTATATAATTATTTGAAAAGCCTATTAGTTAAACTTTGTTACATTGTTAAGCTGAAAGAGAGAAAGAGTGGCTTGTTAAGTCCTGTTATCAACTGGCTTGTTTTTTTTTTGAATGAATAAATACTTACGTATTTAAAAATTCATTTTGTAAAATTTATATAGGCGCACATATTCATTTCTGAAGTCCAGCTCAATAAACTTTCCCCCTAAAAATATTTTGAGAATTGTTTTTATTCGATTGATTCCTGAAGTTGACGTCGTTGAGAAATTTAAAAAAAAAAACAGAGTACTTTATTTTGCAATAAAGTAAGCCTCGTGAACAAAACAAACACGACACATTAGTCAGGTCAGCAAAAACATTTACGTTCATGTAAATTAGATTAGGTCGCAGAAAATAATAATTATAACATTTGTCCACATAGAGTAAGTATGGTCATTTTAGGCCAACAAAATGCAAGAAAAAATATGCTGACGATAAAAACCCTGGCAACGAAATATTCATCGCGTTGTAAACAATTCCCAGCTTTGAGGTTTTTGCAAAAAGAAACAAATAGCAGGCAGTGTATCGAATTATAAGTGAATCGTGATGTCATCAAAGTAGCTCATAATGCTGTTTCCTATTCCAAGCCTTGCACTGATGTTTCATTCGTGCACGGTTTGCTTGACCTTTCACCGGTTCGCGTGCAAACACAACTTGTAGGTATCGCCATATCGCGCACCGCGATAAATTCTAGGCTAGTGTTTTACACGTACTACGACGCGCCTGCGGGAAGAGAGGGCAAATTTCTTTGACGAATGTCTATCAAAATAGTAAACTCATGACAAGTTATTCAAACACAATCAAAGATTTATTCATTGTATTGTGTAAGCGTACAAACCATTTGTACAGCACGTACTACAGCAACAATCCGCATACGTACAGGTAAATGTAACACGCGCATAGATATAATGACCATAGCACTTTAGCAACCGCCGACTATTAAAAGAGTTTGATTATAAAACTAACATTAAAAGCCGGCAAGTGACTTATAAAGCAATTAGTATAGTAGGCCTACTTATCCACTAATTAGAGGAAATTATTATACTTAGGTTAGATTATGCATTCAAAAATATCCTTCGGGCCTTGGGCCCATTCTTCATTATGAATAACGACCCTCTGGTAAGGTAAGCTAAAGTTATGAATAACAAACTTCATGAATAATGAACCTTATGAATAGCGAACCTTCTGACTAGCGAGCTTGACCACTACGCTAGCTTATGTGATGTTCATTGTCATACTACAAAACAACATCACATCAATTTAAAATCAAATTTGTGAACATAGTTCCCGTATATCTTAACTAGAATTTTTTTTTTTTTTTTTTTGGTAAATTAGTTTATTTTTAAGTGTGTGCGTATGATTGCTTTGATTATATTTGCATGCCAAGTGTAATTAGTACCCTTATTTTGCTTTGTTTTACCGTACCGTAATTCTCGGCTAGGCCTAGCTGTACGCCTAGCCGATATGCAGTGTGGCCATGGGGTGTGGCTAAGCAGGTAAATCTATATAAGCCCCTCCTCTAATAGGTACATATTTAACATTTTAATATCAAGAGAGGCTAAATGTTCAATAGCCCACCCAGAACCATTTTGTGTCCATTTCTCGATATAGTTGTTGTGTATAGTTTGTATTGCTTCATTCCTTGTGTAGTTTGTATTGGTTCATTAATAATAATTTTTAATAATCGTTTCTTTTGAGATCTTGCTTTTACCGCCGAAGGAGGTGCGGCCACGGCTGGAGATTCCTGATCATGAACAAAAGCATCAAATTCTTGTTGAAGTGTATTTATTCGCGGTTTACCTTTTTTTTTTTATTCTTCTTAGATCCACTCTTCTTGCAAAGCTTGCCAGCTGCGCTAGCCTTTTGACATTGTTTCCTTGCTTCCTTCTCGTGAAGCGTAGCAGCATTATTAGCCTTTTGACGTTGTTTCTTAGCCGCTTTCTTTTCAATTGATGTGTTAATGCAATCAATCAACTCATTAATCCCTTCAAGAAAAGATTACATATTTAACATATCATAATTTTCGTTATATTTATATTCCATCAATTAAAAAGGACATAGGGCAAACAATAATACCTGCAAATGTAAAACATAAAGCCGATGAAATGTATTCTAAAATTACTAAAGGAAATATACATCAAGTAACCTAAGAAAATCACTTATTTATGCAGGCCCGTAGCCAGGTCACGTAGCCACGTCATTTCGGGGGGGGGGGGTTCTCTGGGAGTGGGGTCCAGGGGACTGCCTAAGGGCACCGGCGAAGCCCCCGAAGCCAGAGCAGTTTTTGTGTTTAATGGGTTTATATAATTTTATAAAAGCAGTTATGTGTTGAAAAAGGTCTATGTAATAAAAGGTGGTAATATAATAAAATTGGAAAATACTTTCTAAAAATTGGCATGTTTTAATCACACCGAAAGACAAAAAAAAACCTCATCGCACAATCAATATCAATATAATCAACACATTTATTATTATAAAACAAAACAAGCTATTATATAGGCTTATAAAGTAATTTACAAAGAATTATGTACTTATTATTATAATATATAAAACAGAAGAAGTTTTGTCTTGTATTAACTTAAATAATGAATCTTCCAGTAGGCCTATATAAAAAAAAATAGAGTTGCCTATTGACTCTCATCTTGTACACTGAAAATAATAGTATTATTTTTACTACATGGCTAAAAAAGCACAAATATTGTCACTACTACAACTGATAGGGCCATTGTTAAATTAAGTCAGATCCCAAAATATAGCATTATATTGAATACGTCATCTGACATTATGGGAACCTAAACTTTAATTACAATTATTTGTTTAGTAGGCCTAATTCGAAATTATTGTTTTAAGACTTTAACCTAATACATACTGATTAATAATAGCTGAGATTTGATGCAAATTTCAGAATTAATAATCGTTTTTAGTATCTTACTGAATATTTATTGTCTACCAAATGGAATATGAATTATATATGAATCTTTAGAAATACAATTTCTACAATATTAATCTTGTTTTTATATAGATATATGTTCGATATATACTATCTTTCATAAAACAAACGAAATTCAGAGCGTCTATTTTCATTCCAATCAATGGCGTTTGTAAACATGTGTACCACGTCATCGTCGAATCCCAGGACTTTCGACGGCAAAGCTGGCCTGCCTGCCTAGGTCCCAGGCCAACCAATAATAATTAACAAAATGTATTATTTCTTAAAATATAAGCCTATAGCGCATCCTGTACATGTACTTCAACTTTTACAGCAAAAGCCTGGCCTACGTCCTACTGTAGGGCCTACTTAAGCCTAGGCCTACACGAGTTTGATGTCGTCGGGGTATAATCCTGTCTCTAAATGCAGCGTGACCACTAGGAAAAATTTATTTAAATCTCCGAATTTCTGAAGCTGAGATATTCTATGAATGTAGGCTTGTATCGCAGGCTACAATTTAAAAACGGGTGACCAAATAATGAATTAGGTGCTAAATTTTGATTTAATGCTGGGTAGGATAAAAACAGACATTTCGTCCGAGTGGGACTCATTCAAAAATTCGAGGAGGTTCGCTAGAAAACATGGGGGTTCGCTAGAAAACAGAAGAAGATTTAAAAGAAGTAAAACATGATTCAAATGAATTAAATACATAAATAGAATGTCTAAGAAAGAAAATCAATGTAGAAAAATATTAGAACATGTTTTCATAATGTATTTCTTTCCAATTGTTGGACCTGATTGGTTAATTAATCCTAAAGCAGAGCATCGTCGTTATTTCTCTAGCAACAGACTTATTTGCAATTCTCTTAATAAAAAGTAAAGGTAGTTCCTTATTCATTACTGAACGTAGGGGGAATGAGCTGTTAGTCCACCGTAATAGACCTCGGCACTGTTTGGGTAGGGTGGCCAGTTCCTTTCCACACCTCCTTTTTTCCTCCCCAGTAGTTAGTCACTGGGTACACATTTATACTAGGTGGAGAGACAGACGTAGGTAAAGTGCCTTGTCCTAGAAAATAAGCAAAATGCACAGCGAAGCTTCTCTTAACACCATCCTGATTATAAATTGGTGTATCAATATGGGATATTATTATTTTTTGCAAATCTATTTGTGAAGAAAACCATTTTCTTTTATTGTAGACATTACAATTATTTCATATTTATCTTTTACTAAAGAAGCATCTTACCCTAATCATATTAAATACTCTCCACATAAAATTACAAATCATTAAATTGCGGTCTCAATAAGTGGTACAAACTAAGTACCGTAGTAGGCATCCATACGATGATGGTACATGGGACTTCCAAACCGCATGAGATGAATACACCTCCTGTAGGCCATATTGCTCAAGATTAAAAAACTACCTCTAAGGTATTCATATTAAATGATTCAAAGGTTTAACAATTTGGGTTTCGCAAAAACTTTGACACGTCTATGGCATTAATTGACTTGTCTAACGAAATTATTGATACGTTTGAAAAATTATGTTTGCAATAGGTGTATTTATCGATTTATCGAAAGCGTTCGATACTATTAATCATTGCATCAAATTTTCTCACGAGCACCGTACTCGAGGTAAATTGGCCCAATATCATCGGCAATTAATCGTAGTATTTTGCCTTACACTTATGTATGGAGTAACTGCAGCACTTAAAATGTACAATGGTCATTTCGGTACCGGACCCACCCTGGGCTTTAATCGTTTATATTTTTCATATAGTCTGGTCGTTTTACTGATGTACCGAGAAAAAATTGTTAACAAAGCTTTTTTGGTTATCAACCGATGCGCATGGGTGTCCTCTTTAACATGCGAAAACTCCTCGTCAATCCTCCTTGGGGAAAAAAGTTAGTCGTTTTAGTAAAGCTCCCCATTTTCAGTTAAATTTCAATGATTTCTCATAAATTTGATAATAGTCTAAGTATACCTTCATAATTTGAAGGCTGTCGTAACCAGGAATCTATATCAGGTATAATGGTCATTTCGGTACCGGACCCACCCTGGGCTTTAATCGTTTATATTTTTCATATAGTCTGGTCGTTTTACTGATGTACCGAGAAAAAATTGTTAACAAAGCTTTTTTGGTTATCAACCGATGCGCATGGTTGTCCTCTTTAACATGCGAAAACTCCTCGTCAATCCTCCTTGGGGAAAAAAGTTAGTCGTTTTAGTAAAGCTCCCCATTTTCAGTTAAATTTCAATGATTTCTCATAGATTTGATAATAGTCTAAGTATACCTTCATAATTTGAAGGCTGTCGTAACCAGGAATCTATATCAGGTATCTATAGGAGACCCAGGAGAACCTGTATGCCTTATGGTGGGATTGTATGAGATGTACGATAGGGTGGGGTACGATGTGGAAAGGGAGGGGGAAAGCCCTCAGTTGTTGAAACATTATAGCATGTAAATAGCAAAGTTATCATATTAATAGTATTTAATGCAAGATAGTTTGGTTAATCTTATTATTGTAGTAGTGATACTATGTACACGTTTTAGTTATTGTTATTTATTCGTTAACGTTATTATATCAATATATAAATTTAATGTATTGTTTAAGTATGAATTACTATGTCCATGTTAAATTAATCTTATCTATTAAAATTGTATATTTAAATAACATATTAATAATAGGCATAGCCGAGGTCTAGCCTAGACTAGCCCTAAAATAAATGACTATAATGTATAAAGATATATATGAGTGTATAAAATTATGAAAAATATGGGAAAAAAACCCCGCAAAATTGTGAAAGAATAAAGGAAGAAGGAAAGAGATTTGGATACCATTACAATAGTAGTCAATATGCTATTATTGTAATAGTATATTTTTATTATTATTTTGGGCGCTAATCGTCATTATAGGCCTTAGTGCCACAGCCTACACTTTTCATAATTCGAATCGAGTCTCACATGAATGGTTGCCAGAGGCTGCACCAGCCAAGTGAGACTCGATTCGCTCCACTAGCCCTTCCCCCCCCCCCCACGTCAGGGCCTTTAGCCCCTCCGTCGGACAGGTCCTGGCGCCATCACTGCTCCCGTCCCCATTGTACCCTTTCCTCTGAACCCATCAGTTAGTGTATATGTTCCTCCTGGCTCTCCTGGATACCTTATATGGATTCCTGGCTACAACCCTTCAAACATTTTTCTCAAAATATGCGAGTCTGTGCTCGAAGTATTATCTTATCTGTGAGAAACCATTGAGGTTTAACTAAAAATAGGGGGCTTCATTAAAACGGCTATAACTTGTTTTCCCCCAAGGAGGATTGAAGAGGAGTTTTCACATGTTCAAGAGGACATCTGTGTGTATCGAGTGATACCATTTGTTAACCATTTTTCCCGGTAGCCCAGGACTTTGAACTAAATCGACTAGACTAATACATATTGCATGAATATTGTGATGTTGCTGTACTCTGAGGTCACCCGCCACTCTGGCATCGTAACAACCAACCGATTGTACACCGTCATTTCCGGTCCCACACAATTTCGACACTCCATAACGCATGCAAGTGCACCTCCTAGTTTCGTTACGGATTGAATATGTGTCCTAGTAATATGGAACTGCAAATCTTTAGAATAACAAATTACAATAATTAAATTATTATAGCTTCTGATTATTTAAATATTGCAGAAAATTCGGATATTAACATATTAATCTTCCGAAGGAGTTTAATCAACCCCTTGTAATGTTTTTGTGTTATTAAAACCCTAAGGATAAAGCTTGACACAATAAATTCGGTTACACTCTCGGCTCAACCCATTTATTCAACTCCTTGCTGCCTCATTGCAATTAGAGTTCCTACAGGCCTATTATAGAGTTGCAACGTGAGCAGTTCAGTTCACGTGACTACTGTACGCCCTCAATCGCCACCTGGGGTCCACACAACCTAACCAGTAGTGCGTAACCAACAAAAATAAGATAAGCTTTGAGGCTAAATTATTGACCTCGCGTTTCTTAAAAGTTCATAAATCCATAACGAAGGGTCGTGTCACATTATTTTTTGCTGGAAATGTTTTGAAAAGAGTATTTACTAATTCCCACTAGCGTGCCACTTAGTGAATTGAGAGGGAAGGAATATGTGGATAGATTAAAAGAGCTAAATTACCTACGCTATCTTATAGAAGAAAGAGAGCTGATCTTGTTCAAACATACAAGATATTGCATGATATGAATACCATTGACTCAAGTAATATTTTTGAATGCCCACCTCAGAGTAAAACTAGAGGACATGATTATAAACTTTATAAAAGTAGAGCAAATACCAATGTTAGAAAGAATTCCTACTCAGTTAGAGTAGTGAATTATTGGAATGCACTTCCAAATTATGTAGTGTCTGCAAAGACAGTAAATGCGTTTAAGTCGGGTCTGGAAAAAGGAAACTGGTCTGGCCACGGATTAAAGTACAGCCCGTATGTATCTGAAGAAGATTGTCGGATGTATCAAGAGGGACAAACGAGCATAGGTCTGTAAGTCTCGAAGATTGATATTGAAAATGTTTAACAGGTATGAATATAAAATAACAACTAGAAATTGCAAATTGCAAGTGAAGTGCTGCGAAGTACAACTGCATAAAATGTTCTTCGAACAAAATTATTTATGCGAGTCAAGTGAAAATAATGAATAATAAAAATATAACAAATAATATGAGCACGACTCATTGTCTAAACAGCGTTGGTACCGTGTACAATAGTTTTTTGCTGCAGTGACATCTCTCTGCTGGCGACTCGCTGCTGCTGGCGACTCGCTGCTGCTGGCGATGACTCGCTGCTGGCGAATCGATCTGCGCATGTGTATAAAATGGTATTTATTTCCTCCGAAAACTATGACAGTCTACAACAAGCGTCGCCTAAATGTAATAATTAGCACGTTGAAATAGGCTAGTAAATAAGTTTAACTGGGTTCGTAAATAATATTGGCCTCAAAATATTGTGGCTGAGACATGAGCCGATTAAACGTAGAAATAGAAACCTAGAGATATAGTAAAAACGCTGAATAGTACTCCAGCGTCGCGACATGCCGACGTTGGTACGAGTAGGTTAGTCTACAAACGTCGCCTAAAGTAATTGATTTTACCCGGCAGAACGAAGAAGGAAACTCCGCTTTTCAGTTGTCTTAGGCAATGCTTTTTTGACAAACAATGACCTTTCAGAGGTCAAATTGCTGTCAAGAATATGAATTGGCTGCTTCGCAGCAATTAAACTATTTATAACAATCGGCCAAACTGTCATCATCACTCAAAGGTAGGCATATAAGGTTCAAGCCGGCCCTGATTACTTGCAATTAAAATTTAAACCCTAAAGTGATTTTTCCTGCATTTGCCCCTGAATGGGGTTGGAATGGCTTTGCAGTTGCCGGCTGCTATTACTGAGTATCAAGAGATGTCATATCTTTAAAATTTGTACACATCCGACCCACTATGTTGGAACTGCTAGGTATGAATTAAATATCCCAACTAACTTAAATGTAGTGTCTGCCCCTTGGAGAGGGGGTAGCAGGCCGCTGATCCAGAGCGTGAGCGACTATCACACAGATGTTATGGAACAGATCTCCCTAACAATCAGATGATATATCAGACAAATTTTGTTCTTGATGATGATAATAAAGACGGCACGGTATGAGTCATCTGGAAGGGAAAAATGAGTCATGGCTCGGGACAGCGAACCACAAAATGCCCCTGGTCGAAGTACAGGGGTACGCCAAAGCCACGGAAAAAATATGCAGTAAATTCTATATTGTGGTAAAGCTAATTTGAGTGTGGTTTGTATATGTAATCATTTATAGTATCTCCAGAGCAAATCAAGCAAAATGGGCACATGTAAAAACTTATGCAGGCTTGTCCCAGGCAGACACCACAGGGATCTGCAGCGGAAAAATTCCTGTAGTTCTGAATTATTAGAAGACTAATTTAAACTATTTGTGGCAAGTCCTTTTAAACCACCGAGCTGAACGAGTAATTACGACTGCAGGTAGCCGTTGGGTAGCTTGCCAGGTGGACATTTGTTGAACAAATAGTTTAACCAGGGAAGTATAAACTTTAAAAACGTGCGTGCTGATATTGAAATTGCCTTATTAATTAGTTTTTAAAAAGTACTTTTGTAATGCATTACTGTATATCGCGGCATGAAGAAACATATATACCTGACTGAAGAAATTAGTATTGAATGAATTAAAAAGAAATCCTGATTGCTGTGAAGTGAAGCATGTATTAATGGTGTTAGCAAATGTAAATATCTCTAACGATGCACAATAAGGGAAGAACATTAAACAAAAGGTATATAAAGCCTTCATAACGTTAAAAAGCATTTTATAGAGTATTGTACCCTGTGACCATGAACGGTAAAGTACGTTGGCCTAATGAAAGAAAGAAATACATAAAAGGGGACAATAAATAAAAAGGGAACAACAATAAACAAAAGGTATATAAGCCTATATGCATAAATTAAAAAAAAAAAAAAAACACATTTTATGGAGTATTGTACCTTGCGACCATAAACGGTAAAGTTCGTTGGCCTAATGAGAGAAACAAGTATTATGGGAAGGTATTGTGTCGTCTAGGTTTACCCATAACGAAATGGTACATGATTTTCTTAATAATGAGGACCGTTTTCGGTTTCGAAGAGGGAACTGATCGCACGCCACCACTTCCCACAATCGGATACGGGCCTGTTTATATCGTCTTTCAGCGGTCAAAGATTATATTTGTACCGTATTCATCTTTAACACCTGACCACCCGGCGCTGCAATTAATCTTTACTGTTTTTTGTTTTCTTTTTGTAATTGTTATATCCCAACTTGACCTTGGCCATAGCGAAGAGTGAGAATGTCTGGTGCCGTATTTTCAATATTTGCTCACCTCAGCCTCATGATGGGGCTGAGGTGAGCATGAACTCTAGTCTCCAATTTCGTGTCTGCTACTGGACAGGATGGGGAGGAGTAGATGCTCCACAGGTTTGCCAGCTGTTATTTTCGGGTATCCAGATGTCCCATATTTCTAAATTTCTCTCACCTAATCCCCACGGTTTTGGCCAAGGTGGGTTTACAATATCTTTTAAATTTTTGTGGCTGCCATTTGGAGAAGGAGTAGCGGTTCTACAGGTTATTTCCGGGCATTCTGAGGTGCCAAAAATGGTTGTTCACCATGGGGGTTGTTGGGGTGTGATATGCACTCAGACCCCGCTAAATATAACCAGTTTCACCCCCCCCCCCCAACCCACGCTTTAACTATGGCCGGACCGCTTTCAAAATGCTTCCGACATCTATGAACCTATACAAGAAGAAGCAAAAATAAATAAATCAATATAAAATTTAGGATTAACCTGTTGCCTATTTAACAATTCTACAGATTTAATCTGGAAAAATAATGAGTAAAAGCTCTAATTCTCCTATTTATTCTTCAAAATGCTTCCACGAAAAAATATTCAGCCTCATGTTTTAGTAACTCTAAAACAATACACGCGTCAGCATTAAGATCTCAGTTAGAGATTTCTTGTTCTTCGATAGAATTTCTGTTCATTGTCTTGGTAGACATGTATTCATCTACATCGAAACACTAGTTTCGATGTAAATGAAACAGCCAACGTTAGGACAGGATTTAAACCTAAAACCCATATTTATAATCCATATACACAAAAGGTGTAGAAAGATTTTATGACGTTTAGTAGCATCACATCGTATTTCAAGAAAGTTACCACCTAGGGGTGCCATAATAAAAAAAATTACCTTAGCCCCACTTCTTTGGGCTGAGGTAAATTGTTGTGTATAGACCCACTATCTGTCAATGTCCTGTCCTGGTCCCCTCTATTTTGAATATCTGGATCCGCCACTGGTGTGTAACGATTAAGAAAATAGAGTGAATTAACTCAGTTCTGTATTGAAGCTTTTTTGTTATGGATGGAAATATACTGCTGTATTAGTGTGGCCTTGGTCTGACGAGTGTGTTTGATGCGAAGTTTTTGAGCCTAGACTGGCCTTGGCCCTCGAGGATGCCAAACCCCCTCCCTAAACTTTTTAAAAAAAATTTAAATGTATAGAACAATACTCGCAACATTCCAAATATAGGCCTATAACAAAAATGTATTAGGAACAACTGTCCCCGTCGGGGTCTTGTTTATAATGTATTTTAATAATTGATGAACTGATTGTTTTATTGTCAAATCATCATTCAACTCACTGTAAGTATCAGGATATGATGTATTGGTCGAATGCTTTATTTGTTTTGAGCATATTTACCTATTCCCATGGCCTCACATCTTAAGGTTTCATTCAATCTTGTTTTCTAAGGTTTTGAAAACATACTTTGTAAAGCAATACATTTACTGACGTGCACGTGTTTTCTTTAAAAGTTCAACTAGCTATAATATATTAAATGCTTGCGGTACACTACGTAGATAGTTCTTTCAGAACTTTTTTTTTTTTTTTTTGTTGAGAATGTCTCGACCTTTCGATTTAGTTGCTTCAGTCGACATCATGAGATTAATATTTGGATGTTTTGCCAATGCATTAAAATTGATGACGATTGGAGAATAGAGAAAATAGAACACACAAATTAAGATCGACCTTATCGCTTATCTTAAATTTTACACAGTTAGTGTTCTATTATTTCTATGATATAAGCAAATCAAACGAAACGTCGAGACAAAAAACAGTTCTGAAAGAACCATCTATGTGGATTACCGCAAGAATTTAACATATTATTAATGCTATTGACAACAATAGAACAATCAATTACCTTATTTCAGTACGACGTATTCATAACGTACGATGACCTGACTGGATTTAAAATATGTGCACAACATAGGCCTTTCAAACAAAATCGTGCTTGCCGATATTTCAGTTGCTTTAAAATTAATATGCTTTCAAAGTGTATTTTAGTGCATCGTACCGTGGTACGAAGCATACGTAAATACCTAATGGAAAAATAACCTTGATTGTATTTAACAGGTACGAGTTTATGGCATGTTTATATTTTTTATTTATTTATTTATTTTTTTGTAAAAAAAATAATCTTATTTGTAGTGTTTGGTGGCACGTAACAGGTAATGAATATAATCTATAATTACGGTCTCTAAAACCTATATTATTTAGGTGAAAATTTAAGTAGGAATTTCTAAAGTTACATTTTTAGATCTATGCCTATTTAACGGGCCTCAATTGCCCCGGCCCCAGTGCTTTGCACTGGCTACACTGCCTATACCGACGTTTCGTAACAACCAATTATATGTTTTCTCTCCAATTCACTCCCACCAAATGCGCCATGCTCCTCTATGCATTGTCCACGCACCTCAGTATAAAAA
>NW_022746987.1:851823-879375 GCF_011630105.1 Anneissia japonica | reverse complement strand
CAAAGTATGGTGACTCACAATCTGATTACTTGCCTATTAGTTGAGGTATCCCACATGTCTCTCTTTTGGGCCCCTTTCTTTTATATAAATGATATTTATAATTCTTCAGCATTATTATCTTTCTATTTATATGCAGATGACACGACTCTATTTTGTAGAAACAAACATTTAGAATCGTTATTTCGTGTAGTTAATGCGAGTTTATGGAAGCATTTGAATGATTTCTGGCAAATTGCCTTACTGTAAACTTAAAGAAATGTAACTATGTATTGTTTAGGAGTACCCACATGTCAATTGAACTAGGTCAGCTGCAGATCAAACTCAATAATTATGTTTTTCCTTTGGTTGATCACGCTAATTTCTTTGGAGAATCCATTGATAGTCGTTTATCATGGAAACTCCATTATTTGAAATTGAAAACAAAATTGCAAAAAATATAGGTAGGGCCTATAATATAGACTGGCATCTTTTCTTCCCAATTATATTCTCCGCACTGTCTATTGTTCGCTTGTTCGCCCATACTTGTCATACTGCTATATTGTATGGTGTACTAAATAAACTTCAAATTTTTCGTTTTTTGGTGACGTCAGGGGTGGCGCCAGGATTTTCCCGACGGAGGGGCTGAGGTCCCAAAAGGGGGAACCGACACCCCCGACGAAAGCAAAGTGGGCGTGGTCGAGCTTCGATTAAAAGGATTCGAAAGTGGTCCAGGTGGGCAAAGCCCCAGAAAATCTTGGCAATTTAGAGGTTTCAGAAGGCTTATTTAATCGATTTTAGAGTCTCCTAATGTGTAGAAAATACACATAATTTGTTTTTCTCCCCGACGAATTGTGCTTTTTCTCCCCGACGGGGGGGGGGGCAGCTCTCCCCGACGAGGGCCAGCTCTCCCCCCCCCCCGCTAGCGCCACCCCAGTTACACTCAGAATTTGGTTAACATATGCACACGTCATTTCAAAGATTATGTCACTTTTTTCTCCGTATAAAAAGCCTATAATCTTCCTGCATTGCTTTCTTGCTCATTGATGTAAACAGTAGGCTACACAAACAACAGCCGTATTGTTAGTATTGCCTAATAATTAGTAAATGGCCGTATTTTCTTTGCAAGTGAATTGTTCTTATTTTAAATGATTTGTTTCTCAATTGTTTTTGCAGGTGCACGGCCGTCATATATTACTGTATGTTATCTACCCCATAATTGTACCGTACTGTACTGTACTGCTACTTAGACTTACTCCCGCTACAGTACAGTGGGCTACAAGAAAACAGAACGTGATCAGCATACATGCACCTTCCTACCAAGCGACGCCAGCGGTGGGGGGGGGGGTCTTAGGTCCCCCCCGCACTCATTGGTGTGGTCAAGCACCCCCATCGGCCAAGTCAGTCGGACCGGAATTGCGACACTTGGCGCCTTTTCCGAATTTTGACACTGCTTGCGTATTCATCACATATCGACACGGTTGCGTCTTTGCCACATTACGACATTAACTGTGGTCTTCGCCACATTACAATATCTGGCTCACTCTATTAATAGGTTTTGGGCTATCATACTGTGATTATTCATTTAAAAATATAGGACACGACAGTATGTTATGTAATGACCAGGTGTAAATCACTGATGCACGTGCTGTCAAATATTCATTTGTGATTGGGATAAGTACATGGTGAAGGTCCTGTCATCACATCCACATTAACACCTAGTTGAGAGGCAGCATTGTCTGGCATTGCCAACATTGCTGCCTCCCACATTATTCCCTCCAATTACACCAACTTCTAACTTATCAACATGTACCTGAAAAGCATTGTGTACATTTTGTGTCCATCTTTGTGATTAATGATTATACAGATAATCTTCTTTATTTGGAAAATAAATCCATACAAAACAAAACTACATTCTATCTGAACTAGCTGAGAATGCCTATTAAACCATTCCACTTCACTATAGGCCTACATATTAATGTGCTGCAAAAGTATAAAACTCTGCAAATACAGTAGTTTAAATGATCGCAAGAAATAATAACGCATCGTAGGCATTACTCTGACATATAAAGTCATGTACAATATTAGTTCCCATCCCTTGTATAAATTAAAGGGCAATTGCATCCAATTTTCTCACGAGCACCGTACTCGAAGTAAATTGGCCCAATATCATCGGCAATTAATCGCAGTATTTTGCCTTACACTTATGAATAGAGTAACTGCAGCACTTAAAATGTACAATGGTCATTTCGGTACCGGACCCACCTGGGCTTTAATCGTTTATATTTTTCATATAGTCTGGTCGTTTTACTAATGTACCGAGAAAAAATTGTTAACAAAGCTTTTTTGATTATCAATCGATGCGCATGGGTGTCCTCTTTAACATGCGAAAACTCCTCGTCAATCCTCCTTGGGGAAAAAAGTTAGTCATTTTAGTAAAGCTCCGCATTTTCAGTTAAATTTCAATGATTTCTCATAGATTTGATAATAGTCTAAGTATACCTACATAATTTGTAGGCTGTCGGAACCAGGAATGTATATCAGGTATCTATAGGAGACCCGGGAGAACCTGTATGCCTTATGGTGGGATTGTATGAGATGTAGGTAGGGTGGGGTACGATGTGGAAGGGGAGGGGGGAAACCCCTCAGTAGTTGAAGCATTATAGCATGTAAATAGCAAAGTTATCATCTTAATAGTATTTAATGCAAGATAGTTTGGTTAATCTTATTATTGTAGTAGTGATACTATGTACACGTTTTAGTTATTGTTATTTATTCGTTAACGTTATTATATCAATATATAAATTTAATGTATTTTTTAAGTATGAATTACTATGTCCATGTTAAATTAATCTTATCTATTAAAATTGTATATTTAAATAACATAGTAATAATAGGCATAGCCGAGGTCTAGCCTAGACTAGGCCTAAAATAAATGACTATAATGTATAAAGATATATATGAGTGTATAAAATTATGAAAAATATGGAAAAAAAACCCGCAAAATTGTGAAAGAATAAAGGAAGAAGGAAGAAGGAAAGAGATTTGGAGCAGCTGAAATATTTTCCGAAAATATACCATTACAATAGTAGTCAATATGCTATTATTGCATTACGTTTTTGTAAACAATTTTGGGCGCTAATCGTCATTATAGGCCTTAGTGCCACAGCCTACACTTTTCATAATTCGAATCGAGTCTCACATGAATGGGGGCCAGAGGCCGCACCAGCCGAGTGAGACTCGATTCGCTCCACTAGCTCCCCCCCCCCCACGTCAGGGCCTTTAGCCCCTCCGTCGGACAGGTCCTGGCGCCATCACTGCTCCCCTCCCCATTGTACCCTTTTCTCTGAACCCATCATTTGGTGTATATGTTCCTCCTGGCTCTCCTGGATACCTTATATGGATTCCTGGCTACAACCCTTCAAACATTTTTCTCAAAATATGCGGGTCTGTGCTCGAATTATTATCTTATCTGTGAGAAACCATTGAGGTTTAACTAAAAATAGGGGGCTTCATTAAAACGGCTATAACTTGTTTTCCCCCAAGGAGGATTGAAGAGGAGTTTTTCACATGTTCAAGAGGACATCTGTGTGTATCGAGTGATACCATTTGTTAACCATTTTTCCCGGTAGCCCAGGACTTTGAACTAAATCGACTAGACTAATACATATTGCATGAATATTGTGATGTTGCTGTACTCTGAGGTCACCCGCCACTCTTGCATCGTAACAACCAACCGACTGTACACCGTCATTTCCGGTCCCACACAATTGCGACACTCCATAACGCATGCAAGTGCACCTCCTAGTTTCGTTACGGATTGAATATGTGTCCTAGTAATATGGAACTTCAAATCTTTAGAATAAAAAATTACAATAATTAAATTATTAAAGTTTCTGATTATTTAAATATTGCAGAAAATTCGGATATTAACGAGTTTAATCAACTCGTTAATGTTAACTCGTTAAGAAACATATATACCTGACTGAAGAAATTAGTATTGAATGAATTAAAAAGAACTTCTGATTGCTGTGAAGTGAAGCATGTATTGATGGTGTTAGCAAATGTAAATATCTCTAACGACGCATAATAAGGGAAGAACATTAAACAAAAGGTATATAAAGCCTTCATAATTTTAAAAAGCATTTTATAGAGTATTGTACCCTGTGACCATGAACGGTAAAGTACGTTGGCCTAATGAGAAAAAGAAATACATAAAAGGGGACAATAAATAAAAAGGGAACAACAATAAACAAAAGGTATATAAGCCTATATGCATAAATTTAAAAAGAAAAACCCACATTTTATGGAGTATTGTACCTTGCGACCATAAACGGTAAAGTACGTTGGCCTAATGAGAGAAACAAGTATTATGGGAAGGTATTGTGTCGTCTAGGTTTACCCATAACGAAATGGTACATGATTTATTTACTCTTAAAAGAAGTTTTACTGCACAGAACCAAAGCCAAGATTCCCATGAGAGGAGTGGAATCGGCGATCGCTAAAACCATACCAAAGGCGGTGTCAAAGGGAAGAATTGAATCGCAGCCTCAATACTGCAGGAGGGTGTTGTATTGTTCCAATAGACTACACTGGTTAACCTGTAAAGATTTAGGATTCCCTTTAAATGTTTTATGACAGAACATAATACATTCTATTCAGTACTTTTTAACTGTCTTAATAATGAGGACCGTTTTCGGTTTCGAAGAGGGAACTGATCGCACGCCACCACTTCCCACAATCGGATACGGGCCTGTTTATATCGTCTTTCAGCGGTCAAAGATTATATTTGTACCGTATTCATCTTTAACACCTGACCACCCGGCGCTGCAATTAATCTTTACTGTTTGTTTGTTTTTTGTTTTTTTTTTTGTTTTTTTTTTTGTAATTGTTATATCCCAACTTGACCTTGGCCATAGCGAACAGTGCGAATGTCTGGTGCCGTATTTTCAATATTTGCTCACCTCAGCCTCATGATGGGGCTGAGGTATATCAAGGTATCTTTTATTCATAAACAAAGTCAAAATACATTAAAAAAACATTTCTGGCAGTTCACAGAACTGAATTGTGAAAACGTTAAAAATACATTATTTATAAAATTATTAGTCTGGATCTGCCACTGTTGATTTTTATTATATAATTATTTTTGCGCTTATTTATAATGCGTCTATTGCAATTTTCACTTTATTCTCTCAAACAGTCCGAAGAACGTTCAGAGTGCGCTACTTCACAGGGGGATTCGCCCCCCCCCCCACCTTGACCTCGCCGGGGTCATACGTAATTCGCATAACGGCTCCCCCCTTTCAAAATCCTGGCTACGTCCCTGTTCAAACACAATCATTTATTCATCGTATTGTGTGAACATACAAACCATTTCTACTGCTATGTTACAGCACGTACTGCAGCAACAATCCGCATATACGTACAGGTAAATGTAATACGCGCATAGATACAATGACCATACTGCCCCCATCCCCCATGGCGAAAGGGCATAACTGACATTTTTGGCGAAATTGAGTTATATAGCCTAGTGAGGTCAGTACATCATGGTTACACATGTTGATACAAACAAATTGTAAAAAAGTGTCCCCCGGGCTAGATAGGGACATGGCAAAAGAGCATAACTACACAATTTTTAGTACTTTCCCAAGGCAAAAGGGCATAACTGCAAAGATAGGCTGTGATACGCTAAAGCGTGACGTTCTTTCAACAGCCAACCAATCAGAAGAGAGCTTTCTCCCTGGTTACAATGAAGGTTGCTTGCTAATTATTATTTTTATTATTCTTATTGTTTGTGTAATCACAGTTTGTAAATAGAAATTGGTTAAATAGTATGATTCTTGATAGCAGCAAATGTCTAGTTAATGTTAGGCGAACATGATAAGTCTAGTTAATTTATGCTATATAATCTTGCTTTACTTTATGGCATAAAGTTTAATACTATCGAAATAAATCTATGGGAAAATAGTAACTGTTTAATAACAATAAATAAACCACGGCAGAATAACAATTCACATTTTAACTAGAAATAACTATCCGGGCAAAGAGGCACAACTACAACGTTTAATCAGCAAATAACCATGGCGAAATGGCACTACTACTTCGTTTATTTATAGGAAATAACATGGTAAAAAGGTACTGAACAGTTTACTAGAATCAACTTACATTTCCATCTAAATCTAAATATATAATACAATTTCTAAATATTTTATTTGACTATAAAAAAAACAATAATATTTGTAATCATTTTATTATTACAGTACTTGAATTTGGATCATAGGGAAGAATTGCTAATAAAAAAATAATAATAGGCCTAATTTATATTGTAATTACATGACCTAGTAAAATATATATTCATTATTTTACTTTGTAAATAAAATTAAAAACCAATTTATATAAAATAATTGTAATGCATGTTTTTACGTACACATAGAAACAGTCATGCGCATTCTAACTAAACAACAGTTCTACTTCACATACGCATACCTTTTTTTTGCCTTTTTGTATTATTCTATTACTAGCTGTGTACCCGTCCTTTGGACGGCGGTAATCAAAGCAAACTAAACGCAAAAGACTGATTACAAAAAAGTATATCGTGAAAACAGTATTTCATATCGTGGCGCTATCGAATGAAATAGATTAGGCACTGATGTACAGTCTTCTATCAATTTAAGTATTTTCAAGAACCACATATGTATTAATAATTGAAAGCAAAGTATAATAGTATGAACATTGTACAAATCACTAATTTTATTTATTTTTTTGCTTTGTTTTATATACATTTTACAATTCTTTTTCGTAATTTAAAGTTTACTTTTGTGGAGTGGATTTTCTTCATTTCGATAATTTATTTTTGCCATTTGTTAGGTATAGATTACTTTTATTTTACTAAATTGTTGACTTTCTATCTACATTATTTAATTTGTGTGTTTAACTTTTGCTTTTCTGATTATGTACCGTACTGTGTAATCTATGTTAACTGTAAGTAAGGTACGGTATCTCACGACCACAATAAAAAACAGCATTATATTTGTTGATTTGTGCTTCGTGAATAAATAAAGTTTTACTAGGCCTACTACATATTGGTGCTCTAGTTGTTATCGTTGGTGGTATGGCGGACTGAAATAAAAACTGAACGTCTGTGTTCGTAGCTGCCGTCGTCGCCATCATCATCATTCTCGTTAGCTGAATCAATGTCATTAAAGAATTGAGAGTCATAATCATAATTCTTATAAGCAGAATCAATGGAAGCATTCAAACAATTAACAGAAATATTTGTACATTACAGATCAAGCCTGTGTTTATTCAATAATCATTGTTTTATTATTTGGGTGGGCATAAAAGTATTTTTAATGCATTTGTTTCTTAAACATTTCAACATACAGCAGGGGCTGATCAAGAATTTTTCAATGTGAAAATTCAGTGAAAATTTGGTTGAAATCGGCTCAGTAACAAAGGAGAACATCCCGGACACAAAAACCCCAATTTGCCTTTTATAGATTATAGCCTTCATATTGATGCACCACTCCTATGTGTTCCATCGATGTAAAGGTGTAATTTCCAAAATAAATAATTATAAATAATGTTAGATGCAGTTCAGTAGATATTAGATGTTATACCAAATATCTTATAATTTGGGTGGGTATAAAAGTATTTTTAATGTATTTGTTTCTTAAACATTTCTACATACAGCAGGGGCTGATCAAGAATTTTTCAAACGTGAAAATTCAGTGAAAATTTGGTTGAAATCGGCTCAGCAACAAAGGAGAACATCTCGGACACACAAACCCCAATTTGCCTTTTATAGATTATAGCCTTCATATAGATGCACCACTCCTATGTGTTCCATCGATGTAAAGGTGTAATTTCCAAAATAAATAATTATAAATAATGTTAGATGCAGTTCAGTAGATATTAGATGTTATACGTATAGTGAATTGGTGGCGCTATACAACTTGGTTTACGATGGTCATGATGCTATTACACGTGGTGTTTTGACACAATTTTACCGTGAGTGGTACAATCGTGTCATTACGCGTAGTAAGTGTTATGGCGGTTCAACTGTGACATAATTACTACACGTACTACGTACTACGTGTACTACATGTAGTACGCGTAGTACGTGTAGTATTATGACACAGTTGAACCGCCATATAAAAATGTTCACAGTATGTAATTCAATTCAAATATAGGGCCTAACACTTTTTCATTATTCGTGCAGCGAAATCAAATAATAGGCCTACATACATTATATTAGCATGGCAATGTGTTTTTTTCAACATCAGACAGCGAGCAGCAATCCTGTATCTCAGAAGTTTTGTAGACGTTTATCTTTGGTTGATGACCTTTTGACCTCCAAAATTGAGATTTTCGAGTCGAGTCACAGTCGAGACAACCCGAGTGGAGTTTCATGCAAATGTCTCGTACGCAAAAAAAAAAATCGCGAACCGACGACGCATTAAACTTGGCTACGCAACGCAACACCGACGCTACTCAACGTTTGCGTTGTTTGCGGATCGTCTTTGCGTTGTTTGCGAAAAGTTGAATCGATTTGTGAAGTGAAGTTCTATAACTCATCTTCATATTATGCTCACCACCCCGAAAATTTGTTATCGATGTTAATAATTACGAACTATAATTTATGTTCATTTGCTAAGTAATTAGCATTGAAACTATGAGAATGTGTGTAATAGAGATACAGCATAATTATGTTATTGTCGCAGTCATTAATAGAGTTCACAGATGATTGTTCAGTTGGTGCATACTTTATTCCATTAAATGTCTAACACACACAATATAGTAAGCAAAATAGACATTCCAAAGTGTAAGGCGAGTATTAAATTACAGCCATCTTGGAATTAAAAATGATCACCATGTAATCATAATGGGTATTGTATCAATATGCTTGTAAACTCTAAAAATATACACCAATTTACTGTAATCGAGCCCTAAAATCATATATGCATTGACACACTCATTTGAATGCGGCTCTCTTAGAATTCAAACTGGCCACCATGCAATAGGAGTTATATCTATATTATAGGTTTTCTTAACGCCAATTACAATGAATTTGTCTCCCAAATCAAAAATCATAAGTGAGGTTGTATCCAAAATGTTTGTTGTAACCATTAATTACACCACATTTACTGCAATAAAGGCTATAAAACAATAAGCCTTGAAACCATGATTTTGTCGGCCATTTTTGGAATTCAAAAGAGTCATTCAGTAAGGTACTTGTAATTGCATATATTTGGTAAATAAACCCGATAACATTCACCGTAATTAAGGCTGTACAAGTTCAGATATGTGTTGTAATGCAATTTAATGGCAGCCATCTTGGAATTCAAAGTGGCCGCCATGCAATCAAAATGTAAGTTATACCAATATGTGTGTTGACCCCAATACCATATACTTTGCACCCAAAATCAGAACACTAGGTGCCTTTTCAGCTGAGATATACCTAAAGAGTGAAAATTTGGGGTCCACCATTTTGAAATCCAAAATGGCTGCTTTCGCCTGACCAAATTTTAGGCAACCCTTTCATTCTATGTTTTTGATACCCCAATGAATAACTCTGCTAAGTTTCAGAATGTTATCACAATTTGAAGGATTAGTTCGCTTAACAGGCCTACTAAAGGTGTAGACACCTCATTTATGTTTTGTGTAGACACTATTTCTGTGCTTCTGGCAAGTGGTTAAGGAGTTAATAGGGAGATTTTCAATTGCGGTAGGGCGTAGAACGTAATGACGTCACTGAAAGTCATCTGCGCATGCGAGAATGTTAAAATCACCTCGTCGCGAGTAGATTCTGGAACGCAATTTGGACAACTACATAGTAGAGTCATTTTCATGAGATCCGTGACTAATTTTAGGATACCCTTTTTTCTCGATAGATTTGGCAAGATGGACCAATTTAGATAAAATATAGCTCCTATATACCTCCTTGCTATTGGGGAAAGTCGCGTTTGGGGGCGTTTTTCAAAATGGCCGCCTGTTGATTTGGACGCTTGTATCTCGATAACCACTGGTCGGAGAGACTTGATTTTGGTCTCAAATTGTTCACAATATGCATACAACTTTTTATCAAAAAATGGTGGGAAATGCGGTTTTTGAAAGTTTGACTTTTGACCTTGTAATGTCATATCTCGGTAACTACTGGTCAGAGAGACTCACAATTGATTGCAAGTTGTTCAGGAGATTCATGTTTATATTCGTCCTAATGAAAAAAATATTCCAATAGTGACCGGAAACGATACATTCTGACCTTTGACCTATTGTAGGGTCATTCCATGTCAAATCAACCAGATTAAAAAAGACCGTCTCAGATTTTGATGAAACTTATGGCGTAACGCAAACACCCTATCTCAGATCCATGGCAACGACTAGGACGCCCTCTCCTAAAATTGATTACTTTTCTCTGTGCCAAATCGACGCTTCTATTTGTTACGCGTAAATCGCGGAGAACGCTATTTTGTGTTTATAAGATCTTTGATGCTGATGAAGCCATTACCGAGTCGCATTCTGAAATCACTATTTGTGCGTGATCGGCGTTCCATACATTCGCGCATGCGAACTAGGTGATTCGCCAGCAGCAAGTCGGCTCCAGCCATAGAGCTCCAGCACCGCGAGTCGCCATCAACAGAAATATCCAGCTAGCGAGATACCTAAGACTAAACACGGCATGAGAGTAGGTAGGGTTTTTTAATACATTAGTTTTATCTTTATTTGGTTGCCTATGCAAATCATAAAGGAAGTAAACTACATTAACTACTGCTTTAGAAGAACATTTTTTTTTTACCACAAACGTATAATTACAGGATATGTAGGCCTAGGCCTACACGCCAACAACAAGACAAAAGTAAAGTACTGTAATAATTTCGATAGCTTGCCCTGGCTGTCCTGTGGTTTTGGGATGGCACCCGTTTCGGCCGCGAACTATCCAACAAAGGCCCAGGCCTAAGGCCTAGCGTACCAAAACCGTAATCCGAAGTTTAAGATATTAAAAAATCCTCACTTTTCATATTTCTGGTCACTGATATATGGACTGCCAAACAGCCTAGACACACTGTGTCAGTAGTAGAGGGTAGGCCTAGCCTATCATCTAGGCAGGTAGGTAGGCCTAGCCTAGGCCTAAGCAGAAATGGGCCTAGGCTAGAGTAGGCCTCCTAGCTAAGCTAGGCTAGCAGACGTAGAGCCAAATCAATCAGGCATAGGCCTTTATAATAATATAGCTCTGAGTACTGTTCCAATAAGCTTTTAACATTCGCTGTGGCTATTTTTACGACGAGTCATGGAAGTAGTCCCCAAGGTATCCGATCATTTCAGTAGCGCTATTTTCGTTATGCATTTCGGTCGCGGTGTATGACTGCAAATCTGGAACAAGGGAGCTAAACAGTATAGTATTTTTATAAACACAAAACTTGCATAAAACTTTAGTTGACTAACAATTATTTGTATAATTACTGTATTATATAGTTTATGATAATTAATATTACCGTACGTGTATCACTTGGTGTTATTTTTTATTTTTTACAGTAACGAAAATGTTACAAAGTCGACTTGGTTTGAGAAAAGTTTCTCTTTAACGTCTGTTGCGATATATATTTTTTTAATGCATAAATTTAATGATTTATGAAATAAGTATAGTCAACAGATTAGTTCATACGTTTGTTTTCTTGTCTGTTACATTTCTATTTATTTTGAATGTTCTGATCATGTTTATAATTTGATAAATGTACATACTGAATGAAAATGAAGGAAATATATATTATTTTCATATTTATTTTCCACATAAAATTTTCAATATATTTATAATTAAACACCATACATTTTAATGGCCCATTTCAGGTTTCTTTTATATTCATAAGCCCGACAAAATGACTCTTTCTAGTCCTAATCTATAGTTGCGCTAGAATTTAATACAAACTAGATTCCCCATGGTACTCTTGAGGTGAAGCAGCACAAGGTTTATATTTTTTTATTTTTTTTATTTCCATTTATTATACATATTCTGATGTTTATAAAATACATAGTAAAATTCAGTTTTAATATATAATTTTAAATACATGTTAATAGCCATTCCACGGTTTCGGTCTTCGGGGCGGGCTTCCTTCTACTGTAAAACTAGAAAAATTCACTACTTTGAGGCCTCCTGTACTAGTTGCCTGGTAACTAACCATAAAATCGGAAAGAAACTTTAACCAAGGTTCCCACGGTGCTCATGAGGGTGAGAAGGCATATTCTTTGTACGCCGCCTTCAGGAATGTGAACACATTACACTGTAAAGAAAGAAATAGGTCAGATGCTAAATATAGATGACTAGCTATTTTTAGCAGGTCATGGCACTGGCAGTGAAGGTGTTCAAGTGCATTCTACTTCATGTCACCATTAACTTCAAGTCATCAATCTGATGATCATATTTATAAAAAAAAATTACATGAATTGTAAAATACTACAGTTTAAATGGAATGTACAGATACATATATTTTGATATAAAAGTATATTTGATTATTTGAAATCATAATCGTAACAACATTCCTACAGTAGGCCTCTATTATGAATAATTCAGAAATTGGTAATTACAAATATGTACTTGACTTTTCACTTCTGAATCTGTAAGAAGAAAAAAAGAACACGCTAAAATTATATTCAAATTACTGTACTTGTAATTATAAAAATCATAAACTTAAAACAACCATACTAAAAAAAATACAAAGAATATTAAAAAAGCTTTTAAAATACAGAACCCTTTAAAAATTACTTTCCAAACATAAAGCACTAGTGCGTACATCGGCGTTCCATACTGAGGCTGTTTATCGCGACCGAAATGCATAACAGTACGGCGGGACTGAAATGAAGGCACGACTGAAATGATCTGTATTCGTCCCCAATGCTATCCTTACAAGGATGGGTGGGGCATGCGCGATAAACGTCCTTGTTGGGGGAAACTTGAAGCAAGGACAGTTGAACTGAAAGCATCGCGACTGTCTCTAGGCCTAGAGAAAGGCCTCACAGTTCAGCTTGGTAGGAGTGGACTAGCGTACATCAATTTAAATTTTGTAAATGGAAAACAAAACATAATTAATGTGTAGCCTACTAGGGCATCTCCAACATTGGAAATTAAACATGGAAAATTAATGAATCGGTAGCCTGTCACGAAAATTCGGGTACCATTGAGAAATTTGGTTCCAGACCTAAATTCTCGTTTAAGCGAAAATTTTGGGTTTGTCGATAAATTAAGTTCAACTCTTATTTTATGGCCCCTATTTGAAATTAACGACCAATCGTTACCAATGAGGTGAACTTGTATTTGGAACAAAAACCGTGAGAATAAACAGAAAAACAAACAGATTTTGAATGTTTTTTAGTCTTGTTAATGCTTCATCGCGTCCGCAAAGACTACAACGCTGACCTAATAGAGGAATTTAGCGATGGGCGTCACGTGACCTAACTTGGGTGTTGGATATAAATAATCCACTGACACAGCAGTGTTTTACATGGAGATTTCTATTGTGGCCGTCCCTTGTGTATTGCTGTAAAGCTCCCCTGTAAACTATACCAAATTGATTGGAAACTTTTGGCTTAATGTTTTGCTAATGCTGTAAAGGTTGCTGGCGGCAAACATTGAGATTTTTCGACAAATGTTAGGCCTATGCCTCTGCACATCTACGGCATGGTTTAATTTAAGGTAAACATGATGGGCTTCGACCCACGAGCTATGCTGCGATGTTCGGGCCAGCGAAGGTTTATGAAGGATCACTAAAATTTTGAAGTATACAATCCAAGGAGAACGCTAGGATAAGTAAATAAACACTATTTTGAACAATCGTATCGCCTTTACTAGCCATTTACCTCTCACACTAACAGTGGGTGGTTTTCGCAACCATAACATTGAGCATATTCAACTGGTTCATTTCTTTGACTACGAATTTTCATTCAACTGGTTCGTTAAATAAACTTTGTTGACAACAAAAATTAATGTAACCAGAGTGCCTTAATCTGTGTTAAGTTATAAAACAGACCAAAACAAACATGGCCGATTGGTCAGTTTAGAAACAACATTTGCGTTAATATAATTTTAGATTAAATTTCAGAAAATAAAAATTATAATATTTACCCACATGAAGTCAAAAAATAACTGTAGCCTAAGAGAATTCAAAAACTGGATGAAAACATTTTTTTTACGAAAAATCCTTACTGCATCAAGCCGAAACAATCTTGATTATGCAGCTTGTATCGCAGTAACTATGCAGCCATTTTGTTTTGTCGAGTATTTACAAGTTTTCTTTTCGATTGGTCGTCTTCGTTAAGTAGGATTTTACCACTGCAGAGGTGGGTGTGGTTTAATGAAGAATGACCAGTCGAATACAACCAATATCTCTTCCTATGCTATTGCACTGTAATGTTTTTCCTGTATACCCAAGTTCGGTCCATGACCGCCTGTAAACAGTCATTGCTAAATCCCTCTATTCTCATCACTGCTGCAAAAGCAGCACAAAAATTGTCCTTGTTATTTAAATTCAAATTCAAATTTATTGTCCAAAAAGGAAATTACATTGAGAGAAAGTCATTGCTCAAAAATTACACAATTACAGCCTGTTCGCAGCCAGGCTTTGCATTGTGACATTGAGTGACTTCCATTTTCAGCCAATGAGAGTTATGCCCAGAGTGGGGAAACAAGATAAAAAAAAGATGGGGTATACTACAGTACTGTATTCTGATTGACTTTGATAATGAATAATGCCAATAAACATCAGGCATCAAATTTGTTGGTAGGACGCTATACCCCTCTCTGCATATCAAATTTTAAAAACATTATGTTTAGGCCAATTCTTACTGAATATTCCATTGTATTTTATTGCTTTTTAGATGTCTGTGTTTTGTTCTTTACTCCGTAGACTGAGCAATTTGAAATTTTTTTTATGGGACCCACTTGGAAATAAGTACAGTAGTTGTTACATTTTTTTTTATGGCTTATCCTATTAATCAGTGTCGTTTGTTGCACTTTGCCTTTCTTATGTCTTGTTTAAATGTTTGCTTTAATTACATGATAAATGAATAAATTCAATTCAAACTATTCAAAATTGATTGGAAATTGAACTTGAGAATATTGCCAAAATTGTTTGCCAATGTTCCAAAAGATAATGGTACCTATGTTGAGATTTTTCTAAAAATTTAGGTCTCTAGGTTCATCATAACATGTTAATTTTTAATGTAAAAGTGTTGTATATATTGCTCTGCTTGTGCCTCTAAATTAGCTCACATGGACAGAATTCACTCAAAATTGTTGTATTTTATTTTTATTTATTTTATCCAATTTCCGTTTAGATCTATTATACAAAACCATTACAATGAGAATACAATACTTTGAGGGTATATAAAATATATCAAAAACGAAATGCTGAAATTCTATCATAAAATGCTGTTAGGAATGTCAGATACAATAAAATATAATGAAATTGTCAACGAAATAACATTCATGCATTAAAACTGCTGCTGAATACAGTATATCAACAAATAGCCAAGTTAAATTTATTTAAAACTGTATTGTATACTGTAGGTTGTTCTATATACATGGAGCTAGTAATAGGTAAAGTGGGTTCTGATACATATGAGTTGTAAAATGACAGAATTGGAATATCGACGATTCAAAATCAATAAAATCTTGTAGGCCTACATTAAAATCAATTTAGCACTTGAATCTATATAAAAGTATATTTCATTCTCTGATTTATAGTTTTTGAAACGTTTGAAAATAATACATAAATGCAATGTCACCAACAATGCTCTATGCAATTCAATTTCAGGATATTGTATCCGCTTTCAACACAATGCTATGTTACCCTCATCGCCTCCCTATCAACTAAAGTCAAATGCAGTCAGTCTCGTATGCATTTATATAGGGTCATGTATGCAAATTAGGCTTCGTATTTGGCTTAAGAAATGACCTTCATTTTTATTGGTCAGACCTAAGCAAACACTCACTGTACTATTGGCTAGTGGTATTTCTAACAACAGACTTTCAATATAAAACTCTTGCATTGATATAATGCTTTTGCTAGACTAGTAAGTACTTTATAATAAAGAATCGTGAGGAAACAATTCCACATTGACACCTCCAAAGCCAATATCTCAACAGCGCTATGCTATATATTTTATTTTTATTTTTTTAAATTTAATTTCCAGGTACAGTAGACCTATTAATAAAACAAAACCATTACAATGACAATACAATACTTTGAGCGTATATGAAATACTGTAATGAAACATGAAATGCTAAAATTTTCTCATAAATTACAGTCAGAAACAAATACACAAATAGGTACCTGAAAGGTACATATGGCTACTGTTTTGTTTTGTTTTGTTTTGTTTTTTCTGTTTGTATGTTATGTTTTAATGTATTCCATTTGTTACTGTAGTGTTTTAAGTTCAACTGAATAAGGAGATGCTATTGTAGGTCTGCTTCAGGGTGGTGAAAAAAACTTTTTCGTTTGTTTTTAAAATAAATCAATTTTAATTATCAAAAATATTAACATTAACAACAGTGAATATGAGGAACGTCATGTATAGTTTTCAACTAAATAATAAATGTCAACTAAAAAAAAAAAATAAAAAAATATAAAAATAAAAATATACAAATACAATTTTTTAACACTTCTTTTTATTTAGGAATAAACAAATGTCTTTGATCTGTAAAAGCTTAAATACGCGCAGCGGCGCTTATAACATATTTGGAGGCTTCAGTGCAGTGCCTATTCAAGAGCGGCGCTCATAAAAAGAAATACTGGTGTGGCGCTTTTCATGTCCGTTCCCATGTTACATATCTCACATTTTTGTAGTACAGTAGGCCTATCATAGGTCCAATGTCATAGTATATAAACACTTTAATACAAAAAAAGAAATACTTGTGTATTCATTGTGTTATTTATTCATCTTAACACTGTATACATTGTGTTTAAAACCCAAATTGTTTAATTACACACAAGGTAATAATATACTCTTTAGAGCCACGGAATGGCGCTTTTTCGAGCATTTAGGGTAATTAAAAATTATATAATCTGAATCCATTCCGATACCATTGAAAACAGGCTAGGTAGGAAAGGAGGAGGACGCGACACTGCGACTGTTGCAGGTCGATGTCTAGGCTAGGCCTACTTCTCAGTTCAACCCTTCCAGGCGTTGTCTAGCATGCTGCGTACGTGGACCTGGTGTAGGCCTAAGCATGATGGAGGTTTTGTGGTGTCATAAAATATGTAAGGCCCCATAAAAAAAAAATATTTATCACCCACTTCCTCATCACTTTTGGGAAAATTCTGATTTTTTTTAAAAATATTTCTCAAACGATCATTTTTTCTACTTTTTTCACTTGAAAAGCTGAGGATTTCTTGCAAATATGTTTTACTGGTTGGTACAACAAAAACATATTTTTTTATATTAAAATTTGATTCCAATGCTAAGACTTTTTATATATTTTTCCTTAACTATTAATTTACCAGCAAAAAAGGGGGTGGGCTTAGGGGGGGAAAAAACACCTCCCTTATCAGTTTTTGTTCTTTGTTATGATAAACTAATACATTTTAATGGGGCTTAATGTATTGTTTTAAATATAACACAACTACACTCTCACACAAAACCACCTTATGACAACTTAAAGAAAGAAGTGAAGATTTGAAATAATTAAGGTCCATAATTTAAATTATTTAAACAAATTATCAAAATAATGAATTATATAAATGTTGACATGTTTAAATCTAAATCTCAAATAATTTCAATTTGTATAAAAATACTTATGAAATAATTGTTATTGTATCAAATTGCAAGCAATTGTACTCACAGAAAATTAATCATATATCATATATTATTATCATAATATGTATCCCAGGATGTGGAGTTACAATTTCATGATTTTTGTTTTGTTCCAGTAACTACAGATACCAGCCATTCATATTATAACAATTTTGTTAAGTTTAATTCAAAAATGATTTTTGACATTAATGCAACACCTAAATTTATTATACTTAATAGTAATACAACACCTAAATAGATTTTTATGTTTTCATGTATTGTACTGTATGCATGAAATATTATTTAAAAAAAAATAAAATGAAAAAAAAAATACATTCCTTTGTATAAGTATTATTATTATTATTAAATTATTATCATTATTATTATTACTGTCATTATTATTACTGACATTATTATTATTATTATCATTAATATTATTATAAGATGACGTGTATTTTTATTTATATGTTTTATGCCTGGCCGAGTCTAGGCCTTAAGCCTGCGGTAGGCTTCGCTTTTTGTCGAATTCACACAAAAATAGATCATGTTGTTTGCATTTCTCACAGTTTTCCTAATACTTTTAAAGTCAATACACACATTTACTTATTATATTGTAATTATCATTATAAGTCAATCATGACATCATCACTGTAAACTACCATGGAGTTATTTTCCTATCCCCAACTGTGCACTAATTTTTCATTAATTTTTGTCATATTAAACATAACAGTGAGAAAACAGAAGTAAGTGACAACAAAATTCGCCACATGTACCCTACGTCACTTTATAAAATGAATCTAAATAAGAAAAATAATTGGGTTTTAGTATGATTCCACTTTCAATATTTAAACAGTACAGAAGGGGAACTACAATTTTCTGAAGTGTTTCTCCCAAAAACATAAACAGAGTCTACCGAACTTACACAAATAAGCAAAATCATAATTTACTTGTGTTTCTGTTAACTTTGAACAATTTCATTTTTTGAAAGATGATAATCTTAAATGATTTGGATCCTTTTTTTGACGTAACATCAAAATTACTACTTAGAGTAATAAAAGAAGAATCCATATCATTAGTTTTGTATTGCTGTAAACCACATAAAACCGCATTAAACTAGATCTTCCAGAAGTTGACTTCTCACAACTTGCTGCTACTCTCCAGGCGCAAGCAAAGATACTAGAAATACAAGATAGAGCACTCGCATAGTAAAAATGAGGCAGAAATTGGGCCCAATGTAGGCGGCGCCCTTCTTTTTTATAACGCAAGTTTTCTATACTTTTGTTGCTAAGTATCCAGACACACACAGCGCCCTTCTTTTTCCACTATGGAAGAAAACTAGAGTGCGTCCGGCCATACGATTCTGCGCTATATTGTTCTTTTATCCTTTTGATCCATGATTAGGCTTAATTGTTTTGTGTTTTATTTCGATAATAGCAATGATTTTTACCTCTGCCAAGGAGGTTATGTATTCAATGATGTCACTCTCTGGGTGTCTATTCCAGTTTGTTAAAATGTTAATATATATTTATAATATATAGCTAATTTTTTGTTTAATGTCCGTGCAATATTTTACCTTTCTCTATTCATCCGAAACGACATAAATAAAGACCTTGTTTGTATATATGTGTCGCAATTTATTGCACAGCAACATCCTCCAATGCCGTACGTCACTATAGCGCATCGCGGTGTACAATTTTTTTATTGAGAATTGACAAAATATGCGACGACTTGGTAACAAAAGTTTATTAGAAGTTTTTTAGATGCATGGGGCGCCCCATTATTTGTATTCCCACCATGTATTTCGGTGGAACACTTTTTTCTGTGGAGAACTCTATCTTGTATTTGTAGTATCTTTGCTATAAAACAATAGGTGAGCCAGAGATATGCACTGTGGCAACCAAACCAAAGAAAGGCAAAAGGAAAATATGAAGACTGAAAGGTCCACTGAAAAATGTCCACCGACATTAATTATGTCATCATCAGGAATGATCATTCCTGATGATGACATAATTAATGTTGAAATATTGAATCCCGACATGATGGCGTGCATTTCGATACTTGGAGTATGTATTATACTATCTTAGATAGTATGATACATACTTGGAGTATGTATTATACTATCTAAGATTGAAAAGGAGATGAATATGAACTAATATGATGGCAAAATAAAGTAAAATCTCAACAGACAAAAATAGTGGAAACTGCTTAACAAGGCTATTGTCCAAATTGGATGAACATAGCCTCATAATAATAATGATGATGATGACAGGCTGAGTGGTCCAAAAACCTACTATCATTTTTTTATTGCAAAACAAGTTGTGAAACTAAACTTAAAATGAGATACGCACATTATTATAATCTTTGATAAAAACTTTTATGAGCAATTGTACAAATTATATATTTCTTGGATCGCAATATGTTAACATTGGATGAACATACATGTAGCCTCATAATGATGATGATGACAGTACAGTGCTGTTGTACTGCAAAAACCTAGTAAATAATTTTTTGATTGGAAAACAAGTTGTGAGACTAAACTTAAAATGAGATACGCACATTTATTATAATCTTAAGTAAAACTTTTATGAGTATAATTGTACAAATTATATATTTCTTGGATCGCATTATGTTAACTCAGTCTGTATTTGTTTATTTACAGCTTTGTAATGTATTCTGGCCTTCTTATTGAATATTCCTAGTTAAAGCAATGTGGTCAAATCAACAGTGGCAGACACAGTGGGGCTCCCAGGCCCAACAGCATTATCAAGCTAGCCAAGGTATGGGATCACCAGCTTTTTTTTTTTGCTTTTTTTTTTGTATTGAGAATTTCATAAGCTGGGCCCTGAAGGATAATGTTTTTTTGCACTGATCAGGTCACCCAGGGTAAAGAAGAAATAAAATAAAATTTAAAACATGTATAATTTTATATAAATATAATTTTATTATTTCTTGAAAAACAATCTCCAAAATATTCACACACATCTCACAATACATACTATTCTGTCCGCTTTCATGCTTGAAATATAAATTTGAAGCCCTATTGTAAATTTTATACTTGTGGTAATCATTCATTTAAATTGAATTGAAAGAACGATGATTCGCACTAAACCCTGAACTTGCGTGTATAACAAAGGCCAAAGCTCTCATCTACAGAGTCAGTAGGCTTGCCACTAGTGGAAATAATAAATGCAGACTGACCAACCCTGATATTTAAATGTTGCTGTGTGGATGCAACAAAACAATTTTTAGCATGTGGGGGCCTAATTTACATTAGATATTAACAAAATTGTTAATATGTAATATTAATCTGTACAAACATATATATTTTTTAGAATAATTTTACCTGTTTGAATGTACAGTATGTTACCCTGTATGTACAGAATTTACTATGAATAAAAAATGATTCAAACAAATACTGTAAAAATTCATGAAAGTCCTATTCTCTTGGTCCAAATATAGTCTTGAAAATTGCTTAATGATCCCTCAACATTTGTGCACTATTGGAAATGTATTGTATTAGTCGAGCGGATAAGATGTATTTAGTGGTGGTTATGACATCGCTCATAATAAAAATCTCCCGAAATACAAGTCTTGCAATTTTTTGTGGATGCATTGCTGTTGTTTAATAGTGATTTGGTACAAAGTATATTGATCTAATATAATTAAAACAATAACTTTTCCTTCAATTCTTTTTGTTTAGTGATATAAATTTATATAATTGTGTGCTTTGATTTTATACTGTAGAAACTGACTGGGCAGCTCTTGCCCAACAATGGATTCAGCAGAAAGAAGCAATTGATCAAGCAGTTGTAATTGCAGCCAACCATAACACTCCAAGATCCCAACCAGGCAAGTTAATTTTCATATTGTGACAAACTGTTATTGTCGCATTATAGTTTTCATTATAATGTTGGTTTTCCATTATTCATCATGTAAAGCACAGGTTTGCAAAGTTTGGCTCGCGGGCCACATGCGGCTCGACATTGATTTTTTTTTGTGGCCTGCCAAAATTAATTAAAAACCCTATATGTGCGGCCCGCCAAACATCTTTGGCTAGAAAACATATATTTTACGGCCCGACACCAACCATCTAAAAAGTAGTATTTAAACTGAGAATAAAATGGTGAAAAAGCAGTGCATGAAGGTTTTTGGAAGCACACTGAAAACATAAAAGTTTTTGGTGCGGCCCTCTGTGTGAATGCAAAAATTGCCTCTGGCCCTCCGATATTTTAGGCCCACCCATCCTGTATAGTAAGCTTCCTGAGCTTTTCATCTTGGAATGGGCCCCCAGCTCTTGGATATTGTTGCTATTAAGGTCCCACAAAACAACAGTGTAAAAACATACGCACATGCATTGTGGGTCAACACGTGTGCTTATGAGATGAACGCATACTCCCAAGTGGGGATAAGCCACTCCAGGTAGAACTGGTTGATGACAGTGCCATATCTACAGGCAGTGGCGGCTCCAGGATATATTTTCCGGGGAGCTAAGTTGTCCAATAGGGGGACTTGAGCTCGTAGGCTCGAGCTGGGAGAAGGTGTTGAGAGGGGGTTCCCCCTCCCAAATGAGATTTTTTTAAAGAATATCAACCTATAGATAGCCGAAAATGGCACTCTCAGACTGTGACAGGCATGTGTTGGCTTGGTGTGGGCCTATTTTTATATGTTTTATGGTCTGAATGTCCGACGAGCTCTGTCCAATGGGGGAGCTTGACCTGTCTGGTGGGGGAGCTTAAGCCCCCACCTGCCACCCCGCTGGCACCGCCACTGTCTACAGGGTTTCACTGGGAATACATTCCCCTTTTTCCACAAAGAAATAACTTTTTTAATTACTTTAGTTTGCCAGCTAGTGCTCCTCACTTAATCATTTAGACATCGTATTAGACTTTGCCTTTATGTCCGTATTAGGCCACCCTCTCTCCATTTCAATATCCCTAGACATGCCACTGGTTGAGGATGAGCTTTCTTAGCACATAAATTGTAATATACCCTACCCAGCTGGCCTTTGCTGAAAAGATTTCTCTAACAACTTGCCAGAGACTATAAACACCTGTTGCAGATGTCATTTGGATAGATTAAACCAACATTTATAAATATTTTCAGGTGGTGATGGAAGGATGGAACCTTTTGGATGGTTAGGCTGGCAGCCTCCTCCTCCAGCTATTGAAACGTACGACTATGATCATGGGAGCAACAATTACAAATCAGCAGATCAGCATGGCGGCAGTCCTCAATGTTTCGACTACAACCATCAGTCAGCAGGGCAGGAGCAGAGACCACCACATGGACCACCACTGCTGCCAGAACCAGTACCACCCGGCATTCATGATCCTACTGTACCACCTCCAATGATGCCACCAACACCATTGCAACATGAGCTACCGCCACCAATCCCTCGAGAGCAAATGCGCTTCAGACAGGTAAGATTCGGTCATCAGGAAACTTTTTTTCATGGTATGATCTACGATGTAATAATAAGTCACATTCAAAGTCATTGTCAACCAAATTCTAGGACAAGTTTTTGGTAAGTAGTGCAGAGAACACAGGACAGTCACAAACGAGTAATTCCTCTTGCGATCAATTTGTTGCAATTAAAGACTCCCTAATAATTAATGTGGTCAGGTCTCCCATAATTAGACCTTACAGCTAATTTCAAGCCTGCAACTAATCATGCTGGTAAGTGTAAAGATCAGAAGCCCATTCTTTCATTTCATTTCATTTAATTTTTCCAAAAAAACTTTAAAAAACATATAAAGGACAAAAAAGGACAAGAAAATACCCTTGTCGGTGGGAGGATAAACAAAAAGCAAACCTATTGCTGTTGACAGATTTTTCCTCCTATATAACAGTAACATTTAAAAAAAATATAAAAATTCATAGCCACAATTACATGTGGACATGTTATCAAAATGTGTTGTACTCCCTATGCTGTCATTGTCATACTTATCACAATTGTTATCATCATTGGTATTATCGTCATCATTATTATTGATTATTATCCATTTTTCAGCATGAGTCTTCACATGCTGACTGGATACCTGACCAAGAATCCCTTCCACCACCTCTTCCTCCTCACCTTCAACAGCCTCCTCCTCATCATCATCAGATACCACCCCATCATCAGCTGCCTCCTCCCTTGCCACCTCCTGATCTTCACCAATTTCCTCCTGTTCATCCTCAACATCACCATCAGCCAAGTGCATCTAGAATGAGGGATGATGCCCCATTCCATGGGCAACCTCCTGGATTTTACCCCAGCGAACAAGATAGTCGATCAATTCCAGAAGAAGAGGAAGCAGTCATAGGTGAGAATATTTCTTTGTTGTGGTTTGGTTAATGCTTCCTTTCAAATCCCAGTCTCAGCATCCATGCCAGTAAATGCTGAGATATTTTTCATTTTGAAAATTTCTCTTCATCTCCCACTTGCTAATAGAAAGGTAAAGTCCTCAATTTATATGATACAAAATATAACTTGCGCGTATTCCTACAAATACCTTCTAAACCTAGTACATTAACAAAAATGATAATTTAATTTAGTTGACACCTCTGAAACTAAGTATTTTGCTACTACTGTATGAAACTATACTAAACTATGCTATTAGCTGTCTATCTTTACTACAACATTTTAAAATTGTTCTAAAACTACAAGTTTTTGTTATTTTTTATGACATTTATGCATTATGACTGGTTGCTAGAGCACATTTTGTTACATTATTATCCATTTAGTGGGCTGTTAATTGCCATGCATTTATCTTTGTAACATGAAATGTAACACTTGAATGTTACAAAATGTATACACCATATAATAACTGAATATTAAATTTATTTATTCATAATGAGAATTTCTTAAGGTATAGTGTAGCTGCTTTATATTTACATAACCATTCTTACAAACCAGATGCGAACAAACGGAAGAGTCTACCAGCCTGGATCCGAGAGGGACTTGAAAAAATGGAGAAGGAGAAGCAAAAGAAGTTAGAGAAAGAAGAGCAAGCCAGACTGAGAAAACAGAAAATGGATGAAGAAAAACAGGTTGAGCAAGATACAGAGAATCAGGCTCGTATAGCGGCTGGCTTGCCACCCAAATCAAAATATGATGATGATGATGATGGTAGTAATGTAAGTGGCCACAGTTTATTAGACAGGATTAGAACATCAATACAAAGTACAAAGATTCCAACGGAATTTTCATTAAGTAAAAGTTGGTAGGCTTGGAGAACCTTTCATTTCATGCAAAAAAAAAAAGAAAAAAAAAAAAAAAAAAAAAAAAAGAAAAGTTGGAAGCCATGTATTAGTTAGGTTTTTGTCCCCAAAAAACAATGTTGTCCAAGCCTGACCACCAAAATCTTAGAAATCTAGCCTTGGGGTTTTTGTGTGTGTGTGTGTGTGTTTATTAAATAGTATATACTCCTATACTTGTATAATGTTTGAAAAAAAGGCCACTTTTTAAGTTTTAATTATACGTATGATTCCTTAATCATGCATATTAGCCATGTAGTTACTATTTTACCAACCAAAATGTTTATATACATAACTCTTCCTTTATCTGACGCTTGGTGTCTTGGAAGTCGGCATATTCAGCATCTGTTGAAGAAGGCTGTATATAGCTTCCTTGCATTGGGTCCTTAACTTAGGCTGCTGAATGTTGATTTGTAATCTGATATTTTTAGCCACAGGTCACAGTAGTATGGTGTAGCAAACATCATAGTTTGTCCATGATGTGTTAGGGTCACTGCAAACATGTAAAACATATCTGATGTGCTGTGCATGTGGAGTGAGAGGTGGTTAGCAATGAATTAGAATTATTCCTAGGCTTAAAGTAGACAGTAAAAGACTGATCCTAATTGCTTAAGCAACACTATGATATTTTGGCTTAATGTACATAAGGTCAAATAATAATGTACACAAAAAGTAAACTCACTTTTTATAACAGAATTTAGTAGGTTAGGACAACCTTTGTTTTGGTAGGAAAGGAAGATTGTTTATTATATAGGTAATATACTGGATTAAAGGTGAGAAAATATATTTATACACATGCTTGATAATGATTTGTTTTGTTTTATTGCAGATAAGTGGAGAAGAAGATAATGTTAAAGATAAGGAAAGTGGTCCAGTTGTTGAAGGGGAGGAAGTGAAACCAAAGAGACCATCTTCAACATCATCCGTATCAGATGAAGTTGAAGAAGATGAACCAGAAATGACAGAGGAAGAGAAACAAAGGGCTTTGGTATGTCTGTTGTTTGAAATGCATTTTTGTTTCAAAATGCTATCATAGCTTTCCTAGACTAAAAGCTCCATGTTATTTACCCTTTTAGTTGATGAAAATACGTCTCTGGCTTACTGAAATACTCCTCGATGTTACAAGCAGTGAAATCCATGATGTTGTGGAAGAGGTTTACCAGAAAGCCTCAAGTCGGTCTTCCAAAGGTATCAGTTTTATAATTCATAATATTACTACAGTAGTCAAATGATATTTTGATCGTCTAAATAAAAATATATATAATGACTTATTCACACATGCTAAAATGTTACAAGAGTCCGCTGCTACACATACATGTACATGAGATACATCCTCGTAAGGTTATGTGTCTCATGTGTTAGTATCTACTTATAAAAAAAAAAAATAGATATTGCAGAGGCTTTATGACTCACGGAATACTTAGCATGGATCTGCATTCACAGGGTCGTGCATATCTTCACTGTCTTCTAATCAATCGTACCTACCTTCAGCAAAGTTAAAATTCACTCAAGTCAAGTTGGCAGTGATTTGATAGAAATGTCTCAGAAAGTAACAATAAACACATTCCGCTATGCTGGTCATGTGACGTATATTGGGTACCAATCGTAAACAGGCAGCGCAAGTGATGCTCTGTAATAGAAAAACACTTCACTTCTTGAATAACAGTGGTTGGAATGCCAATAAACTATACCAATTCATTGGAAATTTAAATTTAGAATTTTGCCATAATGGTTTGCTAATGCTCCAAAAGATACTTGTCCCAAACATTGAGATATTTCGAGAAATGCTAGGCCTTGGCCTCTGCATATCTGTGGCCTGTTTAGGTATGCACAAGAGTCTTCTGTCGTGTGAATCGACTAAAATACTAAAGACTAAAATATTTTGATTAAGAAGACACAATGTGTCATATTAGCAAGCAATGGGAAAGCATCCGGTGCATCTTTTTTACTTGCTTGGGTATTCATCCTTCTGATGTCATCATAGATGTCTTGGAGTCGATATTCTAGAGTCCAAGAAAGAAAAAAAAAGATTGTTCAAAAATCTATTCCTAGCATCTTTCCAATTTTAATCCATGAGCATATGTAATAAGGTTTACTTGATGCAGCAAACATATTTTTTTTTTTTTTTTTTTGTTATGGCTGTATATTGTCCACTGCTTAAGTGTCCAACAAATAGGTATTGTACATTTAATCATATGTAATACTTTGGATGTCAATGAAACAATCTGGTTTATACACATTGATACTTTACCTAAAGCTCTGTCCACTGTCAAATTTTAGTTGACAAATAAATGTGATGCCCATATTTGTGTATAAAATTACATCATCATGCACATATATAATAGTGTAGTTTTATATAGAGCACAAATCCATCTAATGTAAGATGCTCAGGGCGCTTGAAATGTGAACTTGAAACTCGATCAATGACTTTCTTTGCCCCTAAGGGTCCGTTCGTGTCTGTGCTACCCGGTAACCCGGTACCAGCAACTCTCGTCGTCCACCACAGGGGCTGTCTGTTCCAGTACACCGGGGTAACCCCCTACTCGTCTCGAA